>NC_135306.1:104135886-104436865 GCF_048772815.1 Callospermophilus lateralis
AGTCTCTCTTGGTGGCATTTATTAGATGTTCATCTCCCACATATTCTCTTGGTGGTAGTTTAACCATGTCCACTTTATGCTTTGAATATAGTCCTCGCTGTTCTGTCACTGATGCTTATTTTTAAGTGGACATGTTTTTTGCTCTTCTCCCTCTCCCAAATTAGCAATAAATTCAATCCCCTGTCAGAGCACACCTGGAATGTAATCTTTGAATTACTTCATTTAAAACTCTGTTTCCATGGATGGGCAGAATCTCAGTCTCTAAGTCAGGAGTACCCTGTGATTTTCCTTTGCTAGCAAAGCTGTAAAACTTTTTACCTTTTTCTCAAACCATGTCCTCATTGTTGGATTGGCATCAGGGAAAAGGACCAAATTTTTGTTAACAAATTGGCAACCTAGATGGGACCCAGTGCAACCCCTGCTCCAATTTTCTTGGGCAGGTCCAGCACATTGGACACCCCCACCCCCTTCCATGCTGAAGATTCAAGGTATCTGGTAAGTTTTTTGAAAGGTGACTACTGGGGAATTAGGAGATGGGGTGAATTTCCCTTCAGCAAATCAGAGGAGTTTTTCTGTAAGTAAAGGGAGTGACTCAGGAACTCTCCTAGCAGCTGCTGAAGCTCCTTCTCTTCAGAGAATTTTGGACTTCTTTCCTTGAACTGTACAAAATACTGCCTCAGGTTGGTCTAAGAGAAGCAATGTGTCTGTCACACAAAAGGACTAACTCACTTTGCCAAGAGATCTGTAAATTACAGTTAAAGGGATTCCTCTACTAAATAGAGACAATGCTTAAAAAAAAAAAAAGCTATTTTTCAGAAATCAAATGACATTACATATCTTAACTACAGCTCAAGGGGACACCTGTGCTATTATAAAAACTAAATGCTTTGTGTGTTTCTAAAAACTGTGTTAATGTTCTAAAGTCTTAAATGGCCTCTACTCACAAATCAGTGTCATATCAGTGCCATCTTAAGCTCTATTGAGTTACTGACTTCATGGTTTTCAGAGACCAGCTAAAATATTAATTGTTTAATGCTAATTGTTTACCAAAAAATAAAGTGTTGCTTGTTTATTGTTGTCCTAGCATGATACCTGACCTATGTATGCCTTTTCTAGTAACAAACAAATGGATAGCATGAACCTCTGGACTGCCCAGAGGCTAAATACCCTTAATTGTCTATGGCTCTCAAGATAGAAAACAAGGATTTGGGGTCACTTCCCCCCTACTTTACCCTCTGTCAACAGAAAGTGGCTTGGAAATATTACCACCCACTTTTACTTAGAAATGGAAGGCAGAAATTGACAGTGGGCAAATGTCATAGTGGTTTAAATGAATTTTGTTTTTTATTATTTTGTTTTTTTATTAGTTGTTCATGACAATACAATGATCTTGACATACATTACATTTGAATCAAATTGAGTATAATTTCTCATTTTTCCAAGTGTACAGGTAGCAGAATCACATTGGTTATCCAGCCACATATATATATATATATATATATATATATATATATATATATATATACAGCAATACTAGTGTCCATGAAGTTTAAATGAATTTTTTTTGCTCTGTCACTGAGGCTTATTTTAAAGCAAATATGTTTTTTCCTCTTCTCCCTCTTCTAAATTAGCAAGTAAATTTTGATTCCCCAAGTACATCCCAGTCAGGGCACACCTGAAATATAATCTTTTAATTATCTTTTAAAAAATCCTCCATTCTGGTAAATGGATGGAGTTGGAGGATGTAATGCCAAGTGAAGTTAGCCAATCCCCCCAAACCAAACGCCAAATGTTTTCTCTCACATGAGGAGGCTGATTCATAGTGGGGTTGGATGGGTCTTGGGAAGATTAGAGGAACTCTAGATAGGAGGAAGGGATGGGAGGGAAAGAAAAGGGGCATGGGAGTAGAAAAAATGGTGGAATGAGAAGGACATCTTTATCCTAAGTACCTGTATGAAGACACGAATGGTGTGAATATACTTTGTATACAACCAGAGATACGAAAAATTGTGCTCTCTATGTGTAATATGAACTGTCACATAACAAAGTGAAATAGAAAATAAATTATAAATATCCTCCATTCCCACAATGAGCAGAATCACTGGAGATCTTGGCATTTTTCCTTTGCTAATAAAGCAATAAAACCTTTTTTTCCCATTTTTCCAAAACTGTGTCCTTGTTATTGGATTAGCATCAGTGACAACAACTGAGCTCTTGGTAACAATAACAGTATCTACATTTTTTTGTGTGTGTGTGTCTTTCTAGAAGAAGTTCTCGGATTTTTGGAGACAAGATGTTTGTATTTTAGTTCAGTACCACTTCTACATGACAGGCCATTGTTGTATTCTTTCTGATACCGCTAAGCTTCAAAGTCTTCAAAAACTTTGCATTAAAGAGAAAAGTATGTTCACCTCCAAATAACATTGTGCTCTTCCCTGCTCCTGTCTCTTCCACTGTGTCCAGAGATACAGCAAAACGACACTTGATTCTCAAAGCTAGCATGAGAATTTAACCTTGATTAAGTTGCATTTCTCTCATTTAAAAGACATAAAACTGTGCTTGTATTGTCATCAGCTGACCTTCTATGTGACAGGAACACCTCAATTCAAAGTCACCTTTATGTCACCCTATAAAACTCTTTCAAAAGCTAAACCCATACTTGGATTGAGATACTTCATTTTAAATCTACAACATGAGCTTTTCACTTTTACTCTAAAAGCTTCTCCACACTCCATTGCCCATTTTGCCTATATGCAGGTCAGCCAAAGGAGTTCTTGCCTTTGTGGTTAGCCCTACTCAGTAGGACAGGAGATTGTATAAGAAAATCACATTTCCTGTCCCTCTGGGCACCCATCTTGGAAAATATTATGCATGTTCCTAGAAGGAGGAGGCATAACAGAATCTCTATGGCCCACAGCCGCACTTCATGCCACACTTAAATGTTAACTTCCCCTTCCTCCAAAAACAGTAAAAATTATTTAAAAATCAACAGATTAAAATTCTACTTTTGCAGAATAATTTCAAGCACTTCAAAGTAAATTAATTTTCAAATATATTGCAATTATTATCTCAAGATTATATTCATGAATATTTTTGGTAAGAACTTTAAATAAAATTTTTATTTCCATCAAATTACTTTCTCCTCACATAAAACCAAACTAAAACCTGTAATACACACATTTCCATTTTCTCCCAACATTTTTCTTTTGAAGAAAATAAGTCATCATTTTTCATTTATTGGCTCTTTAAAAACTCCTGATGGGTTTATGGCATCATCTACCAGATGCTTTTATTCAGTTCACAAATTAAAATATTCAGATGCTTTTATTCAGTTCACAAATTAAAATATTCCTAGTGTTTCTAGGATCGTTCATTTCTCTCTCCCTCCCTCTCTCTCCCCATCCCCTCTCTTCTTTTCCTTCAAGATGCCAAATCTAGTTTAGGGCTTCATGCATGCTAGGCAAGCACTCAACCACTGCACTATTACAGAGTACAACCCAAGTCCCAACATTCCTGCTTTACAAGTAAATCACAATATTCAATACACTTGGTAAATGTCAATGAAAATCAAAACTTTCAAATCTTGCATAGTGTATTGGTTTCTAAAACTGGATGACTTTAAACAACTGCAATTTGTAACATTCAAGGCTAAAAGTCTGAAATGAAGAATTAGTAAGCACCCTGGGAAAAAAATTTTGCTGTGCTTCTTCCTCACTGTTTGGTGATTGTCCACAATCCACCCTAGGCTTATTTTTAAATAACAATAGGAATAACTGTAAATGTGATGTAACAAATGCAATAATAATCATTATTGAGATTTTCTGAGCTGCCATGCACCTTGCTCAGAACTTCAAATGTGATGTTTATAATGTTACTCTAGTATATGATACTACAATCATTCTCTCTGAAGAAATCACAGCTTACAGAGTTTACAGTACTTGCACAATGTCTCAAATGTAATAAGTAATTAACCCTCACATCTAAGAAATAAGTTTGGCTTCAGTAGGCATAATGTAGCTCACAGTGCACTCTGACCCAAGAGATGGAGGCAGATCTGAGGACTCCTAAGCCTCCCTTTCTGTGCACTGAACATTCCTATTTCCTTATAGGACTGTGCTGCTGTCCTCAGAATGTCTTTCATCTTAATTCCAATTTTGTTTTCAGATGAAATCAAAGTAAGCAAAAATCTTTCTTATCTGTTCTGATGGAAGCAAAATGGAGAACCAGGGCCTTTTTTATTAAACAGACCCAAATTATTATAGATGATTACAACTGATTGTGTAGACCCATTTTAAACAAGATTGTCTTATTTTCACACCATTGATAATGTGGCAGTTTATGAATCAATTGCTCTTGAATTCCACAAATCTAGCTAATTCATAGCATGTCCATGTGGTGTGTGCTCTTTCATCCCATAATTCCCATAAGGAAATGTCTAAAAAAAAAAGTCTTTTTTCTACCCATATATTGATCTATCTGGAATGTGAATGTTAAACAATTGTTTTTTCGTGCTAATTTTAACTCTCCCCCTTATCCTTGTCATCTCCCAATATCCACTTTGAAATTTTATTCATCCACTGACTTGTTCTTTTTGTTTTTTGTTTGTTTGAGTACTTCTTGTTGTTGTTGTTTTGTTGCCCTTAGTACTGAGATACATCCCAAGTCTTTTTTTCTTTTCTTTCTTTTTATTTTTCCAGAAAAGCTCTCATTAAGTTGCTTAGGGTCCCACTCTGGTGGTCTCAAACTTAGAACCTCAGTCCTGAGCTCCTGTTTTCCTGATTTTGCTTCTTTCTGTCTCTCAACATTCAATATACAACAAATGTAATTTTATTTTTTAATAGTTTATGTTTAAAGTATACAGTATGAAATCAAATCATATTGTTATACTATGAGTATACACAGATACATAACAACAAACCCCACCATTATGTTCAACTATAATGCACAGATTTAAAAATGGGGGGAAACAGTTTCTTCACAGCAAAGGGAACAATTAAGAATATGAAGAGAGAGCATACAGAATGCAAAAATAACTTTGGTAGGTACTCTACTGGTAAAAGATTAATATCTAGAATATATAAAGAACTCAAAACTTAAAGCCAAAAAAGCCCAATTAACAAATGGGATAGTTAATTAAGCAAACACTTCTCAAAAAAGCAATACCAATAGCCAACAAATATACAAAAGTGACTTCAACATCCTTAGCAATTAGGGACATGCAAACCATAACTACCCTGAAATTTCATTTTGTATCAGTCAGAATGTCAGCCATTAATCTGATATTACTACTATAAAAATCTACAACAAATTTAGTAACATAAAACAAAAAAAAGTTTGGTATATTATCTGTGAATTTAACACTCAGACCCAATCTACCTTTTCAGTATCCTCAAAGCCACTTAGTACCCCAGAACCATACCTTTCCCCCTTATTCTTGTTATCTACTCAATATCCACTTGGAAATTTTATTCATTCACTGATTTGTTCTTTTTGTTGTTTGCATGGTTGAGTACTTCTTGTTATTGTTGTTTTCCTAGTACTGAGGTACATCCCAAGTCTTTTTTTTTTTTTTTCAGACAAGTTCTCATTAAGTTGCTTAGGGTCCCACTAAGGTGCTGGGTCTGGTGGTCTCAAGCTTAAGTCCTGAGATCGTAGGATTATAGCCATGTGCCACTGTACCTGATACACTGATTTTTTTTAATAATAAACCATTATCTGTTAATTACTTGCTATTATAAAAATTGGAATTACAAAGCTCTGTAGGTGTTATTGTTAAGAAGTTCATATCTAAGCATGGGGGACAAAATATGTAAATAATTTTTTAAAATGTAGTAAATATTTCATGAAAACATATAAATTGTTGACTATTAAAATAAACTAGAAAAGATTAATCATAGGACATACGTTGGAGATGGTTTCAGAAAACACTTAAAATGGAATCATTCACAATGCTACCTTTAAAAATCTTTATTTTCTCTTCTGGAATGTCTTACCCTAATTCCTCTGCTCAACAACTTCTAGCTATTCTTCAAGACCCAAGCTGAAAGTTCATTTGCTTTGAATAATTTCCCTACATCAAGCCATATCTAAGTTTTGATTTCTCTGTTTTCAGTTTTATATCATGGCATAAAGCATCATCTCATGATTCAAAATAAGATTTACAAAGTTACCTACAAGAATAAGAGTTAATGTTATCCTTTGTCTTTTGACAGGCAACTGGACTGGTTCCCTAACATCAGTATAATGAATTAAGCTGCTGTGAAGAATGATGTGCCTATATCAGTAGAGTGTGCTAACTTTACTTCTTTGGGCTAAATACTAAGGAGTTGAATAGTTGAGTCATAGTGGTTCCATACCTCAACACTGCTTTCCAGAGTGGTTTTATTAATTTGCAGTCCCACCAATAATGTATGATTATATATTCCCCTATCCACACCTCACCAGCATTTGTTGTGATTTGTATTCTTGATGATTGCCACTTAATTGGAGTGGGATAAAAACTCAGTTAGTTTTGATTTTCATTTCCCTGGTTACTAAGAATGTTAAACATTTTTTATATATTTGTTGGTCATTTGCATTTCTTATTTTGAGAAACATCCGTTCAGTTAATTTGTCCATTTGTTTAGCAAGCTATTAGTCTTTTTGGTGTTAAGTTTTTTGAGGTATTGAAATATTCTGGACATTAATTCCCTCTCAGAAGAGTGCCTGGAAAAGATTTTCTCTCATTCTATAGACTCATTCTTCCTATTCTTATTTTAAAAATTTTTTTTTGATTTATATAAACCTCTTAATTTGAAGCCATCCCATTTATTGATTCTTGTTTTTATTCCTTGAGCCTTAGGAGTCTTACTAAGGAAGTTGTTGCCTGTGCCAATATGTTGGAATGTTGATTCTGTTTTTTTCTAGCAGTTGTAGTTATGATTAATGGATAAAGAAAATGGGAATATATATATATATATATACAGTAGAATTTTACTGAGCCTTGAAGAAGCATGAAATTGTGCCATTCACTGGTAAATGGTTGGAACATCATACTGCGTGAAATAAGCCAGACTCAGAAACTCTAGGGTCAAATGTTTTCTCTTGTATACATAAGAGAGAAATAAGGAATTTAAAAAGAGGAGGATGATCTCATAAAAATAGCAGGGAGAACATGGAGTAGAGGAAGGGAATTGAGTAGGAGAAAGGAGTGATGGAAAAGAGGAGGAGCTGCAGAAAGAAATTGACAAAATTATGTGAGGGACATTTATGAATATATCACAATGAATTCTACTCTTTATGTATCTATACCCCAGCAATGAAAAAAAATTAAAAATCAAGAACAATAGAGCAGATGAAAGGGGTTAGAAGATGGAGGAAGGGAAGAAAAATATAAGTACTAGAGATTGAAATAGAGCACATTATATTTTATGTATGTAAGGAATATGTAAAAAATAAACCCCACTATTATGTGTAACTATAATGCACTAATAAAAATAAAAAATAATAATAGTTACCTATGTATAGTAAGGAGAAGAAAAAAGACAGTTCAGAACTGTCCAATTCTTCATTGTTGAAGAAGTAAATGGAAGCATGACTTTGGGGTGACATTTCATGGATGGTCAGGACTTCAGTTTATGCATTTGCTACATGTTGTTAAGTGTCTAGCAGTAATGGGCTCAGCCTCTGCTTTGAGAAGAATAGTGATGGTCTATGTTGACAGGGGACAGAATCACATATATAAATGTTATGACTGTTAATAAATTTCTCAACTGATTCAAATTGCTACATTTTCATTAGTAGAAATATAAATATATGTGTATATTTTGTTGAATTGTAAAGTCTGACTTAGTTTTTCAATTTACCTAAAATGACATTTGAAGGTAATGAGGATTTGATAAATACATTATCTTCCCTCTTTTCTACTTTATTCTTTAAGTAAAAAGAATAAAAATAAAAAGCAATAGAAAAGCAGTGTTCAATTGACAAGAATTTTCTTTGGAAATAGGTCTTCAAGCATATTAGTGACAAAGAACAGTGTTTTGAAAAAGTGTTTTCTGAGCTTTAAAGTCAGATGGATCTGAATTTAAACTCATGCTCAGCCAACTTGCCCTTGGTATATCATTAGGCAAATTTTCTGAGTACCGTATTGTCAAATTTATTAGGAGGATAAAAATGATCTAACTTGTAGGATTAATGTGACTATTAAGTGAAATCTTCATGACAAGAGCTTAGCTCAGGGCTTAGCATACACTAAGAAATTAACAAATGATAGCCATGGATGAGTCATGCTAATCATGGTTCTCTAGAGTACCATAACTTATAGGAAAGAGGGCCATAACCCTGGATTTATGGTAGAGTTTCATGCTGATAAACTTATGTTAAGTTGAAATATTATAAGTTGAAAGTGCATTTAATACACCTAGCCTACTGAACATCCTCTGAGCAACATAGCACAGTGTAGAGTGTTGGTGGTTCACCCTGGTGATCCTGTGGCTCTCTGGGGGCTGAGGCTTGCTGTGACTGCCCAGCATCATGACAGACTATCATATCACGTATTGATAGTCCAGGAAAAGTTCAAAGCTCAGAATTCAAAGAACAGTTTCTACTGAATATATATTGTTTTTTTCATCATTGTGAAGTTAAAAAGGTAATTCAATTCATCATAAATAAAAGATTGTGTGTGTGTGTGTGTGTGTGTGTGTGTGTGTGTGTGTGTGTTACAAGGAATTGGCTCACAACTATGGAGGCTAAGAAATCCCAAGTCTGCAGTTGGCAAGCTGGAGATGAAAGAGAGTCAATATAAGCTCAGTGTGACTCTGAATACCTGAGAATCAGGAAAGCCAGTGGTGTAAATTTCAGTCTGAGAGCAGGAAAAAACCATGTACCATATTAATCAATAAAACCACCAGATTTCTTTCCTATTTAATCTATTTGTTCTATTCAAGTCTTAAAACTGATTGGAAGGTGGACATCTGCATTAGGAAGGCAATGTGCTTTACTTAGTCTACTGATTTAAATGTTATTCTCTTTGAAAACACTTTCATAGGTACACTCAGAAAAATATTTGATTAATTCTGGTCACTTCTGGCCCAATCATGCTGACTCTTACTATTAACCATCACATCCAGTATTGTATATAACAAAGTATTTTAACTTAATTTAATACAAATACTTTGTATTTTAATGTATAATTATGTGATATGTCAGATTGAAGCAAAATTGGCTAAGTATCTTTTTCCCATAATAGTTCTCATGATCATTTTGAATTCTTGAAATCATAGCTCCATAAAAATGATAGCTATTGCATGCTAAGTGAAATAAGCCAATTCCAGAAAACCAAAGGTTGAATGTTTTCTGATGTTTGGAAGCTAACCCACAATAAGAGGGAGAAAGAGAAGGATACAAGTTCATTGGATTAGACAAAAAGGAATGAAAGAATGGAAATAGATAGGAAAAGGAAAGCCAGTGGAATAAATCTGAGGTAACTTTCCTATGTACATATATGAATATACCACTGTGAATATCACCATGGTGTACATCCATAAGACTTGAATTTTAACTAGAATAAGATGTATCCCATGCACTACCCAAAAGTGATGGACACTAGAAGTTGGACCAGGTTGGAAGAGGTGGGTAGCCTGGGCCACGTCTTTGAAGGTAATATCTTGTTCCAGAACCCTTCCCAATCCTCTCTCTCTCTCTCTCTCTCTCTCTCTCTCTCTCTCTCTCTCTCTCTCTCTCTCTGTCTCTCTCTCTCGGTTTCCCAGAAACCAGCAGAGGAACAGCTTTCCACTGCCATTCCCTTTTGCCCTCATGTTCCTACCTTGAAGCCAGCAGATGGCCAGAAACTGAAACCTCTGAAACACTGAGCCAAAATTCATGGTTATTCCCTGAAATTGATTATCTCAGAATTTTGTCACAGCACTGAAAAACTAATGAATACATTCTTTCTTTAGAAATTCTTACACACCACATTGCAATTCCCTGGTTACTGGCATGAGCTGCCACTGAACCCTTTTAATATTTTGTAATAGTGCATTCCACACTCTGTGATGACTTATAGATTCTCCTTAGAGAATTGATTTTTAGTCACCTGTTGACTGGAAGAAATTGAAGAAAAGAAGAAAGCAAAAATCATTTCATTATAAAGCACTGTTCTATTTTACTTCTAAAATACAAATTACTTCCTCCCTCTCCTACCTTTTCCTTCTTTCTCTCTCTCTCTCTCTCTCTCTCTCTCCTTCCTTTCCTCCCTCTCTCCTTTTTTCTCTGTAATATTTATTTTGTTCATCTGTCCAAGGGGAGTTAATGTGGCTTATGAGAAAAGTCATAAATAATTAGTAGATAAAATATAAATAGAGGAAATAATATACGAAAAGATAAAGGAGAATTATATTCACTATATAATTTAGTATAGTTTCTAGAAACAAAACTTACCTGTTTTACCCTCAGCATTATGGAACACAGAGATTAGAGGAAGAAAAATGACTTATATTGTTTGTTTTATGAGAAAGGAAGAAACATCAACTTCTCGAGGGAGGGAAATTTTTTAATCCTATTTGAATTTAAGCAATTTTAATTAGATTTTTATTTATAGACACAGAAATAAATCAACATCTTTTTTTAAAAAAAGCCAAATAGCGAATAGGAGTTATTTTTATTTTTTAATCACATTTTCCAAAACACAAATTCTTAGTTTGTATATCTAATGAGAAACAACATAGACTCATGTCTTTCCAGGGGTCTAATGATGCAATGAAAATATCTAGGTCCAAAGGAATCCACACAATAAAAAACTCTCAAAATCCCACAAGACTTTATTCCAATAAGATATTACCTTAAATGTTACTTAATTTAGTTTGAATTTTGGTGTTGCTTGCTGGAAATTGGAGTTCACACTCTAAAAGTGAAAAGACAGAATTCTGATGTTATGTATTAGCCTTTCTTGAATTTTTTTTCTCTCACTCTCTTTTCCCTCAAGATGTATAAGTGTACACTTTTAACCAAGACCATGAGGAAACATATGTTTTTTAATTCTTTCAACTATTTAAACAACTAAGAAATGTTTTGGGGTACAGCTATGCTGAGTCAGAATTCACACAGCGTAAGTGCAATGTCAAGTAGCAACATTATCAGTTCTATTTCATTATAAACATGGGGGGAAAAGATGGACATGTATATTAAAATACTGAGATTAAGAGGTAGATTGATTCAGAGTATATTTTATTTCAATACGTCCTGAGAACCGCAGATGAGAATTTGTCCTAAGATATGGAAAATCAGACTTCATCCTGAAAAGCTTTAGAGGCTTTTATTTATTTTCCAGAGCAAGACTTCTCTTGGAAAATACATTCCTCAGGGCTGATTTGACATCCTTATTCCTCAGGCTGTATATAAGTGGGTTCAGCATGGGAGTCAAAAGGTTATTCAAGATCTGAACGACAGCACCCAGCAGGGGCCTGGGGTTGGGCTGTAGGTAGATAATGATGATAGGCCCATAAACACAAAGAATTGCAGCCAGGTGAGCACTGCAGGTAGAGAATGCTCGTTGCCTGCCCTCTGTTGAACGAATTTTGGATATGGAGATCCCAATGCAAGTGTAGGAAACAAGGATGAGAATAAAGCAAATGATAGACATAAGACCAACATTTGTAAAACCTACTCTCTGAGCCAGAGATGTGTCCTCACAGGCTAGAGGTAGCACTGCAGGTATATCACAGAAGTAATAGCCCACCTCATTGGAGCCACAGTAGGATAACTGGAAGGTGACGGAGGTTAGGATAGTGGCATGGACACAGCCACCCATCCAGGTCCCTGTGGTCAAGACCGAGCACACTCTGTGGTTCATGATGACCATGTATCTCAAGGGAAAGCATATGGCAACAAAGCGATCATAGGCCATCACTGTGTACAGGAAACACGCGGTGCAGCCCAGGAAATGGTAGAAGAAGAGCTGAGCAGCACAGCCCCGGAAAGAGATGCCATGTTCCTGCCCTGAGAGGTACAACAACATCTTGGGAGCAGTTGTGGAAGAGAAACCCAAGTCAAAGATGGAGAGGTTTCCCAAGAAAAAGTACATGGGAGTGTGAAGCCGAGAGGAGGAGATGATAGCAGTGAGAATGAGCCCATTTCCCAGGAGGGTACACAAATAAACTAATGAGAACACGATGAAAAGGGCCATCTCTAGGCCCTCTGTCTCAGGGATTCCCAGCAGGATGAATTCGCTCACCGTGGTTTGATTTCTCATTTTTATAGAAGAATCAATTCTTGGTTGTCTGTAGAAAGGAAGCTGTGGTTAAATTTAATATGTATGTAAATTTGCTCTGTTTAGATCAGTGCAATGAAATAGAGAAGAAAATTACCTAGCTATTTAGAGAGTGATGCTTCCTGAAAAAATTGTCTTTATCTGCCCACATCTCCCAAGATGGGAACACCCTTCCACAGTGCAGTTTCCAGTAGCAGGTGGCACTCATGAGCAATCCCACTCAACCTCATAGGTCTATTCTCCTATCTTCCATTCTGCATACACACTGTTAAATTGCATTAAATGAAATGTTCCTTTGTGACACTTGTGGAAATCACACGTGCAAAAGATACAGTATCTTTTCAATGGTCTCATCCTCTGGAGTCCCTGAAAGTAGTGCAGTTGAGTGACTGGCAACCTCCACCTCAGGCTCCAAAGTCTATAATTCTCTAAGCAGGTCCAAGTTAAACAACACTAGTTTTGTACCAGTAGGAGACACAGGGGAGAGGGTAGTAAAAACACCTTTACAAGTTTTATAAATTGAAAACCTTGAATTTTTTATTGTTTTATGTTTTCCAACACAGTAAGATCTTTAAATTATAGATCGCTCCATGGATTCTAAAAAAAAAAAAAAAAAAAAAATGCCTAAGACCCTATCAATATCTATTATCTCTCTCTCTTTCTCTATCTCTCTCTCATACACACACATCTATATATGATTGTGAGGAAATACAAGATAAAAAATAAAGGTAAGCTGGGCATGGTGGCCCAGCCCTGTAATCTCAGAGGCCCAGCATGCTGAAGCAGGAGGATCATGAGTTCAAAGCCAGCCTCAGAATTTTAGCAAGGCAACAAGCAACTCAGTGAGACTCTTTCTTTAAATAAAATACAAAAACAGGGCTGAGGAGGTGGCTCAGTGGTTAAGCCCCTGTGTTAAATCCCTGTACCAAAATATAAATAAATAAATAATAAACAAAGGCAAAACTTCAGGTACTCACATAGCAAACACTGTGCATAACTGGCTGGATCCGTTGAATGTTGTTTTTGTTTCCTCCCCAGTAGAAGAAAGAAGCTTCCCCTGCCTCAATTCCCAGCAGCCTACAGGTTGCTAATAAGGATTCTGAATTACTCTCTTTTTTAGCTACTTTCATGTAGAATGCCACATATCGAAGGGTACTCCAGCTCCCTTACAGTCATTTCCTGTCTGACTCCAGGAACTGCAACAATTCATAAACACAGGAGATTTTAATAAGCTTTCTTTCCTTTGGGAATTAATCCTTCAAGTCAGGAACCTCATTGTGCAAGAGTGCAATTAGCTACTTGGTATAATTGGAGCTCAGAAATGAGAAAGTGAGATGAAGAGAAAGAGAGAGAGATTATTATAATTTTCTTTGTAAAATATACTTTGTGGAATAAAGGGTTGATCTGTTACCTATATAGCACATACTTATGTATACATGTTTTTATTTAGTGCTTTTTTATGTGCTAATGCTTTTAATAGATCATTTATACATTATTTTACTCCACAATACTGCCAGAATTGAGCTATTGCAATAGCAACTACAGTAGCTGAGAGAATTAAAGAAATTGATGAAATGCTAGGCCCAGTAAGTGTGGGAACAAGGGCAGCTCCAGGGCCCTTAGAGTTTTATGAAGCAGCTTTAGAGCAAGGCTGTGCAATGACTCAGGCTCACAGCCCTCTGCTTTTGTGGAACTCAACTTAAAATTCAGTATAATGTCCTTGGTTAAGTGATATGCTTGCCCTGTGTTCAGGGTCCAGGGCCCAGGGGAACAAATATGGGCAGTGCTTGATGGTATGGAGAGGGGCTACTGCCTAGATAGACAAGTAGAAAATATGCTGAAGGGCCATTATGAGTTTGAAGCTATTACTTGAAATGTCTGCCTTATGTACTGCGTGGCATATATTGTGTCTTTCATGTTAATGTTATGAATATTCAATAAATATTGGGTAGAGGGCACCAGACCTAATTCTTCAATGAATACAATTATTCATTTGTTTATTTACATGTACATGAATTCCACTTATTCCAACATATACCTAGAGTCCAATTTATGCCATATATTAATCACTTGCTAAGAGAGATAGACAAGTGAACTGTAAAATGTGTTAGACATATTCCCTTGGCTCAAGAAATGTAAACTATCTCTGGGAGAAAAACTATTGTACAGTCTTATTTAGATTTAAAAATTCTGATGAAATCTACAGAGATAGGAAAAAGTAAGTAATAAAGAGAGTTTTTGTTGTTGTTGTTGATACCACTGTTGTTTATAAATGCCCCAAATCATGGAAGGAGCTGGCATTTGGCTTGTTTTTCAGGACTTTTGTCTGTGAAGTTTCTGATCAAGTTTTAGTGCATATAGTGCCTTAGATAGCTACACCACTCTGAAAACATCTGGAATCTGGAATCATTATTAAAAATTAATAATGTTTTCCTTACATACTAAACAAATGATAAAATGATATAAAACTAGATAATTCTACTATCCTATTTATCTTTCTTTCTTTCTTTCTTTTTTTTTTTTTTTCCTTTTCAGTATGAGAGAGGAAACTCAGGTTCTGGCATATGCTGGGCAGAAACCTTACCTCTGAGCCACACCCCCAGTCCAATCCTTGATTATCTTTAAATTTTGGAGCACCATGACTGGTGTGAAGAATTATTTTCTTATCAAAAAAGAGACAATTCATTTACTTATGACAAGCAATCAAATTTCTTTAAATTTACATTACCTAAAATTTAGGAAGGCAAATAAAATAGACTATGTTAGATATTCACTTTAGAACCAAGGTGGCATGTGTTAAAATACTGTGATTGTCACAGTGATAATACATCCACATCCCAAAAGGTCCAATGTTCTCAGTGATGATACTTATTACAGAATTAATAGTCATCAGAGGACAATGGGACAGAATTTGATAAAATAGCAAAAGGTCTCTTATTTGTGCTTATAGTTCTCTTCTTCCAGAAAGCAATAAGATATTCCAAAATTATCATAAACAACAAAATAAAATTGCAAGTTGTTTTTTATCAGTATTTTTAAGCAAAGTTTTACTGTTTGTGTCAAATAGATTTTGCATGTGTCTGGAAAACATCAAATACTCATTTTTAAGGAATTATTACTATTTAATTGAGAAAATGTAGATATATATTTATGTAGTACAATATGATGTTTTCAATTAGGTAACAATTAATGTTTTATTATCTTATGAAATGACTAAATCAAGTTAATTAATATATGGATTACCTTTTTTGTAGTGAAAACACTTAAAATCTACTCTCAAAAAATTTAAAGGCTACAATACAATTTTATTAATTCTAATCATAGTATTGTGCAATAGATCCCTTGAACGTGTTTCCCCTGTTTAACTGAAATTTTGCATCCTTTGATCAATATTCCTTTTTAGCAAGCCCCAGTCCTTGATAAACCCCTTTCTACTCTCCACTTCTATTAGTTCAAATTTTTAATAATTCCTATACCAGAGAAAATGCACAGTACTTTTCTTCCTCTTTGTGGCTTATAAATAAGATCCCTGAACTACAGAATTTTGAGATACTTGTTCAGGAAAATAGGAGAAAAAAATAGACACAACATCAAAAAAAAAATGCAATTGGCAAAGGGCAAAAGCATGGCATTAGCCTCATCTGATAGCATCAGAGCAGATATTTATTTACTTAAGTTTCTATGTATGACAGTACACTAAAACCAGATTTCAATTATCTTATCTGGATGGGCCTCCCACAAATGCCCTGCCCTCTAGGAATGCTTACAAGGTAGGAACCAACAGAGGAGAGCAACAAATGGGTAGGAGAATAATAAACCCCACTCTGTGGCTTTAGAACATTTTCTTGTAAATGAGTTTAGGCATAATGTAGAAGCAACATAATTACTACTACACCACTGAGTTTTGAAATGAGTCTGCTTTTCTTGCTCAGGAGTAATTACTCTGTATTTTTTCCACTTCAATTTTTTAGATTTTCTTATCATTTTCATTTGATCCCAGTCTGAAATATTCTTTCCTTCTCTTGAAAACAGCTTTTTAAAAAGTAAATGTTGCAAACTCATTGCAAAATAGTAAAAAAACACAAAAAATAAAATGAAAGTTATTCAAATCCCCACAAATAGGATTACATATTTTAACATTTAGGTGGACATTGTTTCCAATGTCCATTTATACATGGACAATTTGTATTGGGGTAAAATAATGTGCAAGTATTCACAACTTCTGTAAGAGATGGTGTGGCTCAGGCCAGGGAGATAAAATACATCCTATTTGTTACAGATGGGAACAACATGTCAAAAATAGATAGAAATCCCAACAATAAATACATGGGACTTTCAATAGTAGGAGAAGAAAGGAATGCTATAAAGATCAATCATCTCCAAGCAGGGTGAAGATGACAAAGAAGATACCTTAGAGAAAAGTCTTCATTCCCTCCATCTGAGGTATTCCCGGTGGGGTTAACTCATTGAGTACAATGTGATTTGGTGACAAAGAGTGTTCTGGTATTGTGTCTGTCACAATCACACTCCACCTTCCTATTTTTGTGTTCTTTGGGAAGTCACATCTTATATAAAGATGCAAATATAGTATATTTAAACATTTCTAACTATGCAATTCATGAAAACTTAGAGTCACAAAACTAAAATCTTTAAATATAACATTTGTGTGTCTTCTGCATTGTAAAAATTTGTATTTAAAATGAGTATTTGTGGTAAGAATATTTAAAATTGATCTACCTTAACAGATTTGTAAGTATACTATACAGATACAGAAGAATGTGTTCATAGCTGTATCTCTAGAATACCATATTTATTATGATTTATTTCCAGAATCAAATTTTCAAATGCTCTTAAATTATTGCTTTTGATCAAAACCAAATTTAAACCTTTTTTAATAACCCAAGAGAGCAGTTGTTGCAATGAATTTGTTTTTGGCGCTAGACTCCAGGCCAAATGAAAAGAATTTAGATATTCATTAAAATATCATGTGGTCTACTTCTTCATGTAGGATAGATAGGTTGGGTATTGAACATCCTCACACTTGCTTGCAACTGATCATTTTCTACTGCTGGAGTTAAAAACTGTACCTCCTGCCTTTGTGGGACTTCAAATGATTTCATGATCCCTCTGAAGCCTTATTCATAATATATGCTGTAGCAGGAACCCTCTGAGCATAAGCAAATAAATACTGAATGTTCAGGGAGTTTGGGAATTACAAAATAGTGAACAGTCATCAAGTTTCTTTTCAGGATATTTGATATCAAAAAGCTTTGGAATCCTTCCTGACCATCCCATTTTTCTGTGTTGGGTTCATATCTCATCGACACCCTTTGTTCTCTATAGATGTCAGGATTTGGCCTGTCCTGTGATTATTTTCAGTTTCTACTTATTTCCTTACTTCTTGTGGTCCTTGTTTCCCATGGGACAGAACTTCATCATAAGGTGAAACTGGATTTAAGAAAGACGGGAAAATGTTTTATTTTGGAATAGCAATAGACTTGGTTTCACTTAGGATACTTACTAATATGAAAAGAAGGTGAGGATCAATGTTCAGAAATACCTAGCAAGGCCAAAGCATAAGAATAGACTTTCATGTGGAGATTCCTCATCTGAAGTAGCCTCTATTTGTTCTGTAATGTACTACACTCATGTATTGCATAAAGGGGTTTCTGTCCACAGGCAGTAGCACTCTTTAATGGTATCCCATAAAATAATTATAAAGCTGAAAGATTTCTATTTCCCTGTGGTGTCATACCCATCCTAATGTCATAGCAGGATGCATCATATGTAATGCTGTATAAATGAACCTATTGTGCCGTCAGTCACATACAAGAAGGGCACAATAAATTATGGAAGCTACATAGTATTTGACAGAGATGAGAAATGACTATGTTATTGATTTATACATTTCCCATACTATATTCTTTACCATTGTTTATAGTGTACAACTATAAAAACCATTTAGGAAAAGAAAAACTCCCTGTATACCAGCAGGAGCTTCATACATCTTATGTTTGATGCATATCTTGATTACATCAAGGGCCCATGTCCTGTAATTGACATGGACTTTTGGGTCTGTGTTAGTATACTTTTGATAAATAATAAAGAAATTTCCCAATGAAATATGTTTCAGAACATGTTCATTAGCTGAGCCATGCATGATGGTTTCAGTTTCTTGAAGCACTTTTACTATCAGATATTTACTTTATGCTTATTTGTTTGTTTATTGATTTTTCCCTCCATTTACAATATAAGCTCAAAAGGGAGAAGAATTTGTCTTTTTTTTTTTTTTTGCCAAATGCCAATGTGCAGAATAGTATCTTCTGTTTTGTATAGAAGCCCAGTAAATACATGTTGACTAAAAGAATGAATTATGTGTTTCTCTAATAAAAGTTTGTCATTGGACTCATTAAATATTTTATCTGAAAAGTGTAAAACTGTTGACTGTATTTGAACAAATGTGAATAAACTCAAAATATAATACACCCATGCTTTAATAAATATAAAGGTTTGTTTACTTGTTATTGTGCCAGGTTCAGGGTCATTTCACCTATTTCTCTTTACAATAACCAGCAACATATATGTGTCCCCTGATTCTGTCCTTCCAAGCAGATTCTGTGTCTGGTCTGCAGCAGACTTCTTTTTCTAAGCTTGTGACTCAGCTAGATCCGAGGATGAATGCTGCTCATTTTTCCAGCTTTTTTCTCCGTTGCCAGAAACTTCAGCCAATAAAGTGAAGATGTAGCCGAGGGGGGAAAAAAAAAAAAAAATATATATATATATATATATATATATATATATATATAAACATATGAAGTATATAATATATATATAAAATATATAAATATTTTATATATATATATGATTTCTATCCAGAGAAATAGACAATCCCATCTCATAATTAGTTAGTCATATAATATATATATATATATGTATTATTGCTTACTACTGATAAAATCAAATTTGTTCTTCTTATGCATTGCTTTACTCTTTATGTATATATGTGTGTGTGTGTGTGTCTGTGTGTCTGTGTTTGTTTACTTTCACATGTATTAAGATCAATTAGATCTTAAAAACAACCCAGGGAATTAGCTACACCACTATCCTCATTTCACAGATTCAAGAAGAAAAAAATTGCCATGACAAATACATCACAAAGACCTAATCAAACTGAGTCTTTCATACACATATATGTGCTACATAGATTTTTCTATATTGATATGAACTTCTTTGATCCAGATTTAATTGGTTAATATGATATATAGAGAAGACAGAGGGAATTTAATCACAGGTAGTGTTCTTTAGCCAGGAAAATGAGCACAGATATTCTCAGCTATTTACACTGTTACACCAGACATGTGATTTACCATCCTGAAGAGACACACAAATCACCATGCCTGGAAACTACAGACCTTAGAAAACGGATGCTACCTCAACAAAGCAGAAGTGTGTACTCAGCCCTAGCATTGGGTATCCTGCAGAGACAGAGAATTGAAGTTAGAGGTGGGGAATCAATGACACATGCTCACAATGTTTCTATTAACAGGGCCAGAACAGCAGCAAGCTCTTGGTAAAGTCTGTTACAGGGATATTTAGCATCTGATATCATTGCTAATGTTACTCTTGCAGCATTTTCACTGGAAAAAACAGCCCCTTCTCTCTTTGTCTCTCTAACAGCTCCTTTGTAGACACCAGGCAGATGGAAAAAGCAAATATTCTCTTGTTGGGGACTTTTTCATGATCCAAAGAAGAGCAGAAGTTCAAGTATTTGTTTAGTAAATATCAGTAGGTCCCTTAGTGATATAGTTGCTAAATTATAGCTGGTCCCTAGAAGGGGGCAGAACTTCCTGGGAAATTTAACTTCATTTGCTTTCACTTTTCATCAGCTCAGAGCTCTGGGAACTTCAGGAGGAGGTAGGTAACCCTGCTGCCTGCACTGAGACAGAATCCCACCCCTGCACCTGAAGCCTGAGCCTCCCATTTTACCTCCCTTTCCCCTGTCCTTACATCTATTGGTGCCTGACTTCTAGTTGCAAGCCCCAGGGTGTGGAACTTAGTACTGGTGTGTTTCCTCAGGATTTCTGCAAGTTTACTTGTTTAGGGGAATCTTGGGGGAAGGCCTGGAGGGAAAATTTGGCCATCTTCTGATAATCCCCACCTTTCCCATTTTACTATTGCTTTTCTATCTCTCCATCCCTCTACTTCTCCTTTCCTCCTCCTTTCCTCTGGGATAGGTGATGTTTTCTCAGTTTTGTGTATGTTTGTGCTGTTGAAGTTTGGCTTTAAGTCTCCACCCAACTCAATCATTGCATCTCCCAAGCCTATCTATGTCAAAACTGAGATTGCTGCTGTCCCTTTTTGTAAATACCTGGGCAATGAGAATCTAGGACTGAAAATTTAAAGATTGAATCACTCTCTGATTCTGGGTAAGCCCCACTCTGCAGCCCAAATCACTTCCTGGCTGACCCAGGTTTTCCACTTCTCATAACAGGCTGTTAGGGTGTGGTCCACTGGATTCTCTTGCTCTTCCCCTCCCTGCCTGCATGTGACTGTTTCTGTCAGACTCTTACATCTCTGATGTCCTGTCCAGACAGAGCTCCCAGGCTGAGAGAGAAGTTCTCTCTCCTGGGTAGCTGAGAGCTTGGATTTTTGTCAGTCTTTGGTTTGCTTTGGTCCTGTGTGAATCTACTGCCTTAAGTTTCCTGTGGGTGTTATTAGATGTTCTTTCTCTGACTTAGCCCAGACTCTTCGACCTGTCCCACTTAAGGATCATCCTGGAAGCCCTTTTCCTCAGAATGTTCTCCTGTTCTCTAACCTGCTACTTTCCTCTTGTGTTGCTTTAAAATGTGGGGTGTTTTACAATGCACTGTTTTTATTCAATTGCCTATAATAACAGATTTGCAATGAGGATGCTGGTTATTGCTGTGGATTTGTATAACAAGGCTTGTTGCCTGTTATACAAATGATATCACATGGATAATCAGCATGGGCATGATTTCCAATTTTGTTAAAGTGGATATTTTGTTTGTTGTTCTGGGTGTGGGTATGGGTGGGTATGTGTGCAAGTTTGTGATTCTGTGGATCTAATCTAGGTCTTATTTGTTGTAGACAAGTATGTCATCACTAGCAAAATCATTACCCTAATATGTGCTTTAAATAATGATTTGGATCAGTATAGTGAGTTTACAAATATTTTTACCCAATGCTTCAGAAAGCTTGGGCAGGGATCGTTCCAGAAGGAAAGCTGTTCCTCGAAAGGGCCCCTGTTTTCGTGCCTGCAGGTCCCTTGGGGAAGCATGGCATTCTCTATATTCTGTCCAGGGCTCTGGATAAGCACATGAGTGCTATTGTTCTCCAGCATGCTCTGAGCTCCAGGTGGTGCCATTTTAACTCTTTAAGTCCTATTTTTAGTTAAAGCCCCTATTGGTCCTGGAGATGGCAGCCCAAGTCACACTGTGTCAGATCAGGGAGAGGCAAGCTAGCATATGATCCAGTGCAGAATGGACTCAAAATGACTCCCAGGAGCATGAGGATTCAGAATTAGGATCAAACCCACCTGTGGGCCCCCCGGATAAAAGAATTGCCATTAAATCATGCTTTTGGAACATAAGATGTATCTCTGTTGATATGTATCAAATTACATGGAATGTACCTCCAAAATTATTGTAAAATTTGAGAGGGATGTTTACGACAGCCTGATTTAAAATGTGGGACATGTTGCATGTACACTACTTGAATACTAGAATAATTTGGACATAGCAATTAAAAAAAAGAACTGTGACATGTAAAAGAAAAGTCACAAGGCTTATGGTACAAGGTCTAGGAGACTTAAGATGCTTCTTACATGGGGGTCTGAATAGAATGATTCATAATGATTAACAGTAAATGTTTATTGAATAATAGTAACAATGACAACAGGAACAATGCTGATATCTGTTCCAATTTAAAAATACTAATGTAGGAACTTTGCATATATTAATCCAAGTGTGAAATGAAGGTCTGATGGTTATTATTTTGGAAAGATAATACCGAGTTTCAAGGGAGGTTAAGGTTATGATAGTATTATGGGAAATGAGGGTCAGAATACCAAGATCTGGAAGTAATAATTTGTAAGTAGTACCATAGCTCAGAGGGATAATTGCCAATGTCTAAACCCCAAGCATAATATGGCTTATACTTTTATACATAAGCAAATTTGGGGTATATCTAGGTAAGGAAATTGGTGCAATTCTACTGGAAGGTGCATTCTACATTTCTTATATAGGTACAAGTTTGTCAACAGTCTAGGGACTCAGCTCACATAGCTTAGGGATTTTTATGGCACTAAGCCTAAAGGGGGATTGTTCTATTCCCACTACTTTTTTTCCTGCTTCTGTTACTGCAGTTATCTGTTACAGCTACTTGTTAGCCACTTCAAACCTCCATGGTTAAATGTCAATAAGCAGAGTTGCTATGTGTCAGTGTGCAAAACCATA
Source organism: Callospermophilus lateralis (assembly GCF_048772815.1). Taxonomy (NCBI): domain Eukaryota; kingdom Metazoa; phylum Chordata; class Mammalia; order Rodentia; family Sciuridae; genus Callospermophilus; species Callospermophilus lateralis. The sequence continues at coordinate 104,158,609 of NC_135306.1, forward strand.
GCCTGTCTGCTCTTAAACTGCTAAAATTCTCATTTTGCTCTACCATGGGATCTATTCAATATTCCCAAGGGAAAAGTGTATTAAACACACTTTTGAGCTTTTGAAAAAGTGGAATCACTGTTTTAAGTAGGCTCAAGTGTTTTAAAATTTCCTGTTTAGTGAACCTTGTTGAATCATACAGCATCCCCCACCCCCACTTTCGGGGAAGGTTGTCATTTAGAAGGAGCCAAACTATCAGACTCTTTCCTCCTCCTTTTGTTCTAGATCCAACCCTAACTTCTTGAATGTATTCTTATGCAAGAGAGAGGTTCATAATATACTAATATTTGGATGCATATCTCCCAAATGTCACTCTGCTCATGATGTGTCTTTTCCTCAGATCACCGTGTCAGCGTGGAGAGCTCCTGTGGTCTAATCACTCTCCAACAGGAGCCAGGTAAGCCTGATGTCCAACCCTTGTGTACCAGTGCTAGCCCAACCCCTGACCTGTAAGAGGCCTTCTATTATAGCTTGTGGAACTCTTGAAACCTGACCTATCCCCAGCGGCATGAAGAACTTCTCTGTGACCTTGTCCATCCATGAGTTTGTGGCCAGTGTGTCTGCAAACTTAAACTGTGAGAATGAGGAGAAAGTCCCTTTGGAAGCCTCCTTTATGTACCCAATGGATGAAGACTTTGATGTCTTTAGCTTCGAGGACTTGGTGGACAGAAAGAAAATTGTGGCAGACAGGATGGAGGTACAGGAGATGGGTTCTTTGTCTTCTCCCTTCCTTTAATGATTAATGTGAACTCTTTAAGATCTCATTCAAATGCACCTTCACAAAAAATGCTGATGTTGGATGCTTTTTCCTCCACTCAAGTCTAAATGCTGATTTTCCTGAGATCATTTAGGGATAAATCAGTTAAAGGCATTCAAACTCCAGCTGTGAAATTGACAAGACCCATTAATTTCTCTAACAGTCTTTATTTTCTGTAGTCCTGTCTTTTCATTTGTTGTTACCTTTCATTCCCATCCCTCCTATTTTCCTTAGGCCCTACACAACTATGAGGGTGTCATATCCCAGGGTCAGGAGGCCTACTTACTGGAGGAGGACTCATACTCCAGAGATGATACAATGTGGGGAACCTCCAGCCTGGGTCAAAGGTGGAGCTCACCCTGAGGTATGTTCAGGAGCTGCCCTTGGACGCTGAAGGGGCCCTGCACTATGTGCTTCCAGCCATGCTGAATCCTAGATACCATCTCCCTAGTGAATCCTTTTCCCCTTTGAATACTGGGGTGGCATAATAAGGAATTTTTTTCTTCATTTTGGGGTGTGCCAAAACTATTAGAAAGGAAAGCAGAATGAAAGTAATTTTTTGTAGAACATCTTAAAGATAGTTGCCTTGATATGAAAACTCCTCTAGTCCCCTTGGAGGAACTGCCCTGCACACTCAGCATGGTTGCCACCATCAGCTCCCAGCATGGCATCCAGAAGGTCCACTCCAACTGCCCCTTGAGCACTGTTGAGTTCCTTGCAGATGATCAGACTTCTGCTCAGGTAATCAGTAAGAGAGGACTGTTGTTGCCAGGACCCTATTCCTTGGGTCCTGACTTTGTCCAGCCCTTCCCAGGTGGTCCTTACTTTTCCCTATTAACCCAGAGAGGGATGAACTGTGCTCCCTCCTCACCCAGGTTTAATGTGCTGAGTCTTCTTCTGATTCTCCCTCTGCTCCTGGTCATGGTCACAGGTGGTAGAAGCCTGTGGCCCTCAGCTCTGACCTCAGCTCCAGGCAACAAAGAGTGATGTTCTAACCTGAATCCCTTGATAATCCCCAACTCAGGTTTCCTTGGCTGAAGGACACAAGTTTAACAGGGACATGGAACTCCTGGTTTACTACAGGGAGGTGCACAGCCCTCGAGTATCTGAGGAGATGGGGATGCCTGGGAAGAAGCCAGGTATTTTTTTTCTCCCTTTGTACTCTGTTTTTGGCAAATGACTGTCTTAGAATCACTCTCAAATATCCTCACTTCCATTTTCTATCCAATAGCAACTAAACCTACCCAAGTGAAATATTGAAAGAGCTTCACTGCAGCAAGCAAAGAGATTGGCTTGGGAGTACGCTGTGGCATTGTCTTATAGGCAAGTTTAAGTAGTAGATAGTTAGATGAATAATGTGAACAAATAATTCATATCAGAAAATACAGGCATTTATACACATGCAACAGTGATCAGTCCAGATATAAATGCAAATAAAAATGAGCATATGACATCTTTATATTTTAAAATGTCAAAGATTTGCAAATATAATGCTTCATGATTCAAAAGGTATAGTGAGTTTGGCACTGTCATAGATTACTGTGAACAAAATGTTTTCAAGACAAATTTTGCCATATATATCTAAATAAATGCTCCATTTGGTAACTGCAATTTTTGGAATGTTACCTAAGGAAATAAATTTAAATAGAAATAAAAATATGCACTGAATACACTTTAATAACAATGTTAATAACATCAAGTGTTAAATGATTAAAATTATTTCATTCACTATGCTGTGCCCTCATTATTAATGTGATAAGTTAATATGTAGCTAAGGAAATATTATACATTGGCATTTTGGAATAATTTGGAAGAAAGGCCTCCATGTAACTGGAAGTAATAAATAAGTCTCAAAAGCAGGTTACCACTATAAAATAACATATGCCATAGGAAAAAACATTTTTAAAAAAGGAAGTATGAACATAGTCATTGGGATTAGATTAAGACAATGTTTGGTTTCTTAATTTCTTTTTATAATCCAGTGTATAACCCTTATTGATAGATTCTTCATACCTATATGTAATATTCCTGAAATTCTTTCTTTTTTCAAACTGTGACAAATAATAAAATTTAACACCTTAAATATTTCAAGTGGACAGTTCTGTGTCCTTAATTAATTCATCTTTCACCACCATCATCACTATTCATCTCTAAAATTTTATAATGCCCTAATTATTAATTTTTAATACTGTTTAGTGTCTTAGTAAGTTCAGTTTCTTACTTTTCCCTAATTTTTCTTATTATCTAAATCTTTCTGAACACATATGTGCTTTTCCTAATAACAAAAATTGGTACAACCAAGTCAGTCTATTGTTCTCTTGGGCCTTCCTGGATGCCTATATTGAGGTGCAGGGACCATAAAGTATTACTGGAAAGATACCTCCACTCAGTAGCATTTTTTACATGGTTAGAATGGAGGTATTGTTGGGAATAGTCACATTCACAGTGACATGGTTGGGACTAGACTCATGCTTATACAGTTACAACCACTGTGCAGACAGTTCTCTGGAGTCAGTTTCCACAAGCCATCCCAGACTCTCATTACTGATGTGTGGTCAAGGTAGTTTCATACACTTGAGCTTGCAAAATGGCATTCTTTGGGTGGCCTCACTTGGCAACCATAATTCCTTAGGGCCAGCTGTCCCAACCATGATGAGGTCCCAACCTCAAAAATATTTGCTATAACCAGTTCATCTCCCATGAAGCTGCTCTCTCTGCCTTGTACATTAGTTATCTGTGTTTGATTCCTATTGGTGAGCTCTTCATGCCTGTGAAATACATTATTAGTGATTGGTTCTCAGAACATTATTTCATAATGTTCAAGTTTAGAAGATAAGGATTGAGATCTCTATCTCTTTTCTTGTCTGATATTTTTCTAGGCCCCATGCAGATGTTCTTATCTACTCCCATGGCCAGTTCTATAGCTGGCCATCACAGAGGGACATCAAGGACATCCTTATAGGTCTCCTGAATCTCTTCCAGCAATGACATTCAGGAACAGCTTTGTAGCTCACATATTTGGTCGATTTGATTTGCTGTACATTTAACCACAAGGAAGCAAATGAAATCTTGGAATGGCAACCTGACTCAATAAAAACGTTTAATTGTTGTGCCACATGAAGCATACCAGTACAGAGGGGAAAGCACAACATTATTTTTTAAAAACTTAAAAGAATTTACTATATTAAGGGAATGATGTCTTTTTAAAATTAAAATTTAATTAAAAATAACTGTATAAAAATATCTTTTAGAAATAATTTTATAAAATTATTAAGAGTTCAATATGAGTTGAGTCCTCAGCTAAGTTTCATAAGGGTATTGTATCACTTAGCCAACAAAACAATCATATTAAGTAGATATTATATACCTTGATTTTTCAGATGAGGAAACTGGGGATAGCAAGGGGTAGGGTTAAGGTTTGAAAAACCTTGTTTGAAAACAAGGAAGCCAAGATTGGTGAAGTTAAAGATCATTTGAAGGAGGCTGAAAGAAATATAGTAGACAATACACATGCAGTGTTCACCATGTATCTGGTGGTATTCTGAACAGTTCATATGTACTAACTCCCGTCATTCTTATTCAACCTTTCTGACATCTCAGGACAGTGGCAGCCCAACAAAACCCAGGAGTCTCTTGTCACAGAAAGGAATTTACCTTACTCATCAAAGCAATGCTGCATTGTATATCCAGATGTCTGGATTGTATATACATCATTTTTTCAATTAGTCTTTATCAAATATTTTGTGGATGATACCTACTATATTCAATAGCCTGTTTGATTAGTAGATTATCCCATGAATAAAAGATTAAACTGAAACAGGTTCCATGGTCGTATTTTATCTCACGCTTCTAAGGATTTAATTCTACCATTCTAGATTCAGTTTATAAAAATACAACAATGGTGCCTCATTCCATATCCTCTTATATTCTCGGAACTATAAAAGTGGAGTTAATATAATCTAGTCATTCTCATTTCATTTCCATCTCAATAATGATGTTTCAATTCCAGCATCAATTTTCATCCACACCTAAACATAAAATCAGATATAGCTTTAACAGTTTATCCACTCAGAGTAATCTCCTCTGTTTTCCCTCAACCATGGTTTATGTGAAGCTATTTGAATTCAACATGAACCCAAGAACTTTCTTTTCTTAGAATATCAGTGAGTCCTTCATACCAAATCACGTGGAATTTCATTGGTGTGTATATTGCTTATAAGTACTCTTGTAATTTATGAGCTTCAAAATTATGCATATGAGCATCAACCTTTCAAAGATGCAATTAAAGATTTAAACAATGACCTTTGTGATAAGATTACCATTGTTTTGATATGAAGAAGGTGTGCCTCTGCAGATAAACTTATCTGCTGCTTCTTTTGGCAAATGCTGGAAAATGTTCATCTCATGTGTCTCACTCATTTGCTAAGCTTCCAGGAAAATAGCTTCCAGGGACACTGTTAAAAGGGTTGATTATTCTTCTCTTACTTTTTGTATATGTTTATGCCTCACTTGCCAAAGCCCTTTATTAGCTAATACTGCCTAAGAATCAAACACATAAATTTAGATTTGAGATTTTCCTGTTCACTATTGAGTTCACTATAATTGATTCCTGGGGGCTTTAAGATTCTTGCCCTTTTTTTCTCACAGGATCTTTATCCATTTTGTATAGGGAGATCTTTCTGTCATTGTGAGTTTCTATCCAGACATTCCTGAAGATGAGGCATATGTGACCTGTGCAAAATTTATCTTCCTTATGGACTGCTCAGGAAGTATGTGGTGCCCCATGAATAACCAGAACCAGTCTCAGTCACGCATAGAGGCAGCCCAGGTAAGTCCAATTTCTTCTTCTGAGTCAGATAGACAAGTGAGGATAATCTGAGGAGTTAAAGTGGGGTGCATTTGGAGGTGTAGATCTCTTCTCCACCTGAGCAGCAGCTGGTACGACCACTCTGAGGCCTTAGAAGGTAATGTGGCATGAAATCAGGGTGACAGGCTGCAGCCCCAAGAGTTGGCTCGGCAGGGTCTGAGAAGGTCCTGTCACTCTGTCCTTATCTTCTCTACCCTTCAAGAAACACTGATTATGCTACTGAAGAGTTTGCCTATAGGCTGCTGTTTCAACAACTATCAATTTGAATCTTGCTATGAGAAATTCTTTCCATAAGTTTCTGAAAAGACCAGAAAATTAATCTTTTAAAGAAAGGGATTAGATTGTTAAAGATATTACTGAAGAATTGATCTAGGCTCTGGGGATTTCATGTGGGATTACTATTTGATTTGGATTTCTCAGCTGTGTGCAATGTCCAATTGCTGTTCTATACCTGGGTGTATTTTTTTTCTCTCAAGAGGGTGAAGTATACTCAGAAAACAATGAAGGAGGTGGTGAAGAGAATTAAGTTCATGAGCAAGGACCTAGGGGGCGCTGAAATCTTGGCACCACTTCACAACATTTACAGGAAACCCTCCATCCCTGGTCACCCCCTACAGGTAGGAATTGGAACAGACTTAACAGAAGGACACAGGGAAATGAAAACATCAGTCCCTGAGCTTCACTGCAGGAGTTTTAAAATGTGATGTATAATTGGAAGTCTTTATCTTGCAATACTTAACTCAGTCTGATGGACAGGGGAGCTGCCTTTGTGGATTGCCCAAAAGCCTCTGACAAAGTCAGTGTGTGGAGGAGCTGAAAATCCCCAGAGTTGGAAACAGAACTGTGAGGACGCAGTGCAGTGCCAGGGGAAGTGCACGCCTGTTTGAAGAGCCCTGGAGTCTCTGGAATGAAGCAATTAGGGTTTTCAAGAGCAAATTCTGATACTTTACGATGAATTTAAAGTTCAATGTGTATTTTCTTTCTTTATACAGCTTTTTGTCTTCACAGATGGAGAAGTTGCTGAAACACTTAGTGTAATTTAAAAAGTTCAGTTTAACCACAAGAAACATAGGAACAATCTGAATGTGATTTCTGCTGGGGTGACCAGACCCTAATGGTGCCACTTGCAACCTACAGCCTCATAATACCACTGTTTACATCAGGAATTGTCCTCCACACAAAATATGTATTGTATAAATTTTTGCTATTACTATAATTATTACCTTATATTCATCCACACAGAACATTTTAGTGAGTTCTAGGCAGAGATTTCTGATCAATAAAAACTTTCAGTTTTGATTTCATACATGAAAATAATGGAAAACTATGCATGTAAGCACTCTAAATAGCATAGGGGACAGTTCAAAGTTCATGTTGGAAAAGTAGCAGTGAGGGCATCAAGATGCTGGCAGAATTTGGTCTTCAGAGAGAATGATACCAAATTAATTGCACTCATCCTTATGTGATGTCACTAGATTTGAGGATGATGACTCACACTAACCCAAATGAAAAAAGTCTTGTTACGTAAATCTAAATCCATAGTATTAATTTACAATGGAAAACATTTTTCCTGCTGTTTATGTTAGTATTACCAAGGCATTCTCTGTTCATAGATACATTTATTTATGAAATCAGACAGTTTAAGTATGTTTTGGTGCACACAAACTAGGACACAGTAAGATCTTTTCAACTGAAAATCAGAAGGCCACATATTAAGAATGGCCTTCCTGGGCAGATCCAGTGCCCTAATAGTACCAGGAAGGTACATGGAAAAAGTTTCTATATTTTATTTCCCTTGTCAGAGTAATATTCTGCTCAGCATAATGCTTAGTGCCATGTTGACCATTTGGTAGGGAAATGAATGTGGATAGATTTGTTAAGTTTTCAGGTACCCAGTTCTTTATCTGGGAAATGGAAGAGAAACCTGATGCCAGAGATTCAGCATGATTAAATTTTACTGTTAATTTCAGGTTATTTTAAAGTTCCCTGAATATACAACATGTTCAGTGAATGGATTCTATTACAGTTCTCATCAGGGAAGTAGATTAACTTATCCTGTAGTTGTCACCATGCCTTGTTAATGGTGTAAGTTCGCTCTTGAGTGTCCATGTCTAACCTCCATTTATTTATAAGTACAGATGTTTCTCATTTGGCATTGGAGAAGGAATTTCCACCAGCTTAATAAAAAGCATTGTCCAGGTGACAGGGAGCACTTCAGAGTTCATCACAGGTAAGGACAGGATGCACTTCAAGGTGAGGGAAAAGCCCTGTGTCCAGAGATGGGCAATCCAGACCAAGTACACACCAGGGTAGGGGACACTGCTGTAAGGGAAGGAGCCCAACTTGCCTCCAATGTGCATTTTCCCAAAGGCCTGGGCTTTGTCCTTAGCAGGGCTATGTGTGGTCTCATACAAATGTGACCACTGTACATCTAGAATATGGCCTAATTAGTTGGAAGACCAGAAATAAGAATTTAAAAGAGGTTGAGTCTTTTGTATTTGAGAACAAACTCAGAGAAACTAAGAGCTTTGGCTATCATGTTTGAGACTCCAGACCTGTACTTCAGGACCTTTTTTAGTGGTAAATTGAAGGTCCCTTATCAATGCGCACAAGGAGATATCTCTGGTTCTATTTCTAAACTCCTCTTTTCTTTTTCTTTATCTTTTTGGTACTGGTGATTGAACTCAGTGTCTCTCAATCACTAAGCTACATACCCAGACCTATTTTGTATTTTAATTAGAAACAGGGTCTCATTGAGTTGCTCAGCACCTTGCTTTTTGCTGAGTCTGGCTTTGAAGTTGCAATCCTCCTGCCTAAGCCTCCTGAGCTCCTGGGATTATAGGTGTGCACCACTGCACCCATCTCTAAACCCTTCTTTCCCTGTTGTTGCCATGTCTTCTTTAGTTCCATTATTTGGATATCAACTTCCCCTAGCATATCTTCATTCACATTTATGCTATTAAATCTCTCAACCTTTGCTTTCTCATGTGTAAAGCAAAAGAGATAATACCCACATCCCAAGATAGTATTAAGAATTAGGCATAACATGTGTTATGTCACATAGCACCTGATACATAATAAACATTCAGTTAATTGTAGGTATCCTTCTCCTCCTTATTTGTTTCTGCCTATTTGGTTCCCTTTCCTCCATCAGGCTCTTAGGTCCCTGAAGCACTCTCTACAGCCTGCTCTATGCAATATCTCTCTGAGCTGGAATTTGCCTCTTGGTGTGCCTGCCACCATGCTTTTCCCAGAACCAACTGCCATGTTTAAAGATCAGAGGTTAATCATAAATGACCTGCTCATTGGGAAAATGCAGGTGAGGCAGATTAGCAACTGTCCTGACAATTTCAATAAAGTTGGTAGGTAGATTTACATTTCAGCAAGACTGCAAATCCCAGGGAGAGCCAGCCCACCATCTTCCCCATCGTTTCCAGTCTCTGACTTCCTGGGCTATCTGATTACTACTTACAAATTTTAATGTGCTGAGCTGGGGAGGTGCCACTGTTCCAATCATTTGTCTGATCATGTCTGCCTTCCATCACTTCTCTTCTCTAATTTTTAGGCAGTTGAGTCTACAGGAGAAGTATGCCTCAAGTACATGCTCCAGAACAAGAGTTTTAAGCATAAGCTGACATTTTCTCTACAACCCGAGTCAGATGCCAAGTGAGAATTCAGTTTCCCTATTCTTTTCCCACATTTCTCTTCATTTTTCTTCCCTTTATTCTTTTTTTTTCTGTCATCCTTGCTGTTTGGATTCCTTTTATTGATTTTGGTTTAATAGGAATGTTTAATTGTTTCCCTACATTTGCCTTTTTCTTTATAAAACATTCAGTCTTGTCTCTGCTCTTCTCTGACCTTTTCTTCCCTCTGCCATTCCTAACATTTGGAACCCAAAGTAACTGTGGGTGTTTTCTGTAAGTCTCAGAATGTTTTGCTTCATTTTTTTCTGTTAGATTCACCATTCACCGTCTTGCTAAGAAGTCCTTGACCAGAGAAGAGAATTGGGTTTCAGTGAGAGCCTAGTTAAAGATAAAGAAGTCGTGTTGAAGATCAGCATTGAATCTGGAGTCATCAGCTCCTTTACAGCATTCATTGCTATAAACAAGGAGCTTAAGTACCCAGTTCAGGCACCCAGGGCTTATAGGCAGATTCCAAGGCCAATTCTGTTCCATGATGCCTGTAGGAGGCCAAGAATGTGTTTTTCTGGTGAGTTTATCCCATTCAGACTCCCACAGACTAAGTGTCCTGGACATCTGAGTATACTATTTAAAGGAAAACTTGTGAAAGACCTTAAACTGTCTCATTTTCCTTGTGCCTCCACATCCAAGGTTGTCTGGTGAATGTTCAACATTTTTTTCTGTGCTAAGGAGCTAAAATGTGGCCCACTGGCAGAGAGATTTAATATGGAAGGATATTAGAATATAGAAAGTACAGAGAAGCATCAAAAAAACCCAAACTGTTTCCAGGCACTGGGCACACGCCTATAATCCTAGAGACTCAGGAGGCTGAGACAGGAGGATCTTGAGCTCAAAGCCAACCCCAGCAAAAGTGAGGAGCTAAGCAACTCAGTGAGACCCTGTCTCTAAAAGAAAGACAAAATAGAGCTAGGGATGTGGCTTGGTGGCTGAGTGCCCTGAGTTCAATCCCTAGTATCCCCTCCAAAATAAACCGGTTTAAATCTGAAGCTAATTTATCAATGATATGGTAAATGATCCCCCAGATGGCTGGTCTTTGCAATGACCTGATACTGGGAGTGGTAGAAGAGAGGACTCAAGGAAAAGAAAAAGAGCCCCTGAAGTTAGTTGGAAAGTTACTACTTCTCTGCCAGGAAGAAGTAGAAACATTTGTGTAGAAGAGGATCCAGTATCTCAATTTATATAGTGGAACCAAACTACTAAAAAGAACCATATTGTATGTGAATCTTTTCAGCAGTACTCAGCAGATTTGGCATAAAAATGGAGAAAGTAGAGAGTTGAGCTAATTGTTGGAAGATTGCTAGATAGGTGTGATGAAAGCAAATTAACAATATGGAGTTGAAAATATCAGTAATGGAGTGGCAACTGTTGGACTTGATATTTAGATTGCATAAGGAATAAAGATGAAAGGAAGTTTATATATGGGGAAAAATAGAGAAATAAAGACTTATATTTTTTAGATGAAGTCAAAGTTCAGGTGAAATAGGAATGTCTAGGTAAGAAACTGGAAAAATGAATATTTTAAAAGTAAGATTTTTTAGTTTATTTTTTATAAATGGCACAATTCTGCATGATAAAAGGCTTATCATGTCTGGGAGTGTAAAATTGAAGGAGAAAATAGAGCCAGAGTTATTGAATTTGAGGAGGTTAAGAAGCTTTGCACCAGGAAACTGGGTAGGCTACCTCCATGGGTATGCTGAAAAACTTCAAGATGACAGCATATCTTAGAATGAAGTAGAAGTCTACAATCTGGATTTCAGAAGCATTAATTCCTAAAAAGGATAATGCAAATCGATTGCAAATTTACCCACTAGTTGTATCATGACAAGAGAGCTCTCTTGAGAAATATGTATTGAATATTCTGGTGGGATTGATCCTCATGAACAGACCATGAGCTAACACATTCCCTCCCCCGCTGTCGCCTTTTTCTCCATCTCTCCCCCATACTTTGTTAAGGGAAACACTAATGATTCTAAGGATATACAGAACACTTATCCAAATCCCTAAAATGAACGGATTAATAATCCTTTCTCACAGGGTCAGCTGCAGTCCTGCTAGGAAGCAGTAGTGATATGGTGGAAACTGAGCTAAGCTTGGGAATGCCTGGGCTCTTCTGTTGTTTAACCTTACGAAAGAGCTCTAAGTTCCTGTGTTCATATTTGTAAAATTGGGTTAAGACAAACCATCTTACACATTTTTTGATAATCAATCCAAGCAACATGAAAATGCACTAGAAAACTACAACAACCACAAATGTTAAGTGAAATTGCTTATGAATGAGTGTTTAAAATTACAATTAATGATGAATTTGTTTTTCTTTATAACTCAAAGAAAGAGTCATAGTGTTTTTGATTTGAGATACAGCTTTATCATTAACCAACTTAGTTACCTCAGTTACTTTGATTAAACACTTAAGAGACTAAATAACCTTCCTGATTAGCAGTCTTCTTTGCTTTTATTCTACATGAGTCACCGTATTTCCCACTTCATCACTAACATGAATTTGACACTTTCCTTGCTGCTGCTATATTTTGCTAATATTTTCAAGTTGCTAAAGTCCATGTAGAATAGACTAAAGGAATAGAAAGAACCAGAGCACTTTCTTGAGATAGAATTGTGGATCTTAGCATTATCAAATCTAGAGGAATGTATTCTGAAGAGGATGTGATATAAGTCTACTCAATAGTGTTAACAAGACATTTACTTGAAAATAATTACAAAATACAAGCATTAATGGAAGGTGCTTAAAGAACTATGTTTCAGATGTATAAAATAAAGAAAAATTTTTTCTTAGGATTTAGGGGATTTTTTTAAAAGAATTTTTATTGGTACATTGTAATTATATATAGTGAGATTTATTAGTCATAATCTAACATGAAAATTACAGGATTTGATGTGTGTCATTTGCCAGTATCTTCTCTTTCTCTCCTTTCCTGCCTTCCTTGATCTACTTGTTCTACTCATTTCATATCCCTTCTACTATTATAATTATGACAATTATTAGTATTATTTTAATTAATGGATTATTATAATATAACTTGTATATATAATATTCATAATCATACAAATATGATTTTATATATATATATATTTTTTTTTTTAAGAAATAAAACATTTTTAAAATGCTGAACCATTGCTTGGAACATAGTAAGCATTCATTAATTTTATATTAATATGTAAAATTGAGATACACGTATATCATGTACATATGATTCATTGTGGTATATTTGTACATGGACATAGCATAATTTGGTAGACTCTCCTTCCCCACACTTCCCCATGTCTTCTGTTTTCTCCCTTCTTCTTGATCCCCTTCCTCCTCTCTATGTGACTCCCTTCTATTTTTATGAGATTCTTTTGTAAGGTGAATAACAGGTAAAGCCATTATTCATATTGAGTGCCTAGCTTCCTAACACTATTTTTTTCTGCCATTTGCAGAGTCCCCATGTCTTCTGTTTTCTCCCTTCTTCTTGATCCCCTTCCTCCTCTCTATGTGACTCCCTTCTATTTTTATGAGATTCTTTTGTAAGGTGAATAACAGGTAAAGCCATTATTCATATTGAGTGCCTAGCTTCCTAACACTATTTTTTTCTGCCATTTGCAGAGTCTAATGGATAACTGGAGTTTGTTACTTAAAGATATGAGAATTCAAAATATAAATGTGATCAAAAAGATTATATCCATGTGAAAAAGTCTCCTAACTTGGGGATATTTTCAATATTTCTGTAAATCTCTCCTCTTGTCATAGTAAACAATCATTTCTCTTAAAAATAGTTTTTCCAAGATTGGATTGACTGACTCTGAAATAGCCACATCTTTTTACCTGAAATTTTTACATAGATTTTGCTGTTGACTTTCATATGGCAAGTTGCCTCTTTTTAAAAACATAGTCAAAGCTTAATAATGTGACATTGTTGTCCAGATTTTGGTGTTTCAGACTCCTTCTCAGGGTTAGATTTTCTTACAGCTATGAGGATTCACTTAGTGGTAACTGAGTTTGTCCTGCTAAGAGTCCCAAACACAGAGGGTTTGGAGACAGTGCTCTTCATTCTGTTTTTGTCCCTTTACATCTTCTCCTTTGTTTGAAATATGCTAATCTTGCTGGCAATTATCTCCTCCACTCGGCTGCACACCCCTATGTACTTCTTCCTTTGCAAACTATTCATTTTTGACATATTTTTCCCCTCTGTGAGTTCTCCCAAGATGCTATTCTATCTGTCAGGGAACAGCAGAGCCATCTCTTACGTGGACTGTGGGTCCCAGCTCTTCTACCATTTTCTGAGCTGCACTGAGGGTTTTCTGTACACAGTGATGGCCTATGACCGCTTTGTTGCCATATGTTTCCCTCTACGCTACACCATAATCATGAGTCACAGAGTGTGTGCCATCTTGGCTGCAGGGACCTCATTTTTTGGCTGCATTCAGGCCACCTTTCTGACCACTCTCACCTTCCAGCTGCACTACTGTGATCCCAATGAGGTGGACTACTACTTCTGTGACATCCCAGTGATGCTGAAGCTGGCTTGTGCGGACACCTCAGCCCTGGAAATGGTGGGCTTCATCAGTGTTGGCCTCATGCACCTCAGCTGCTTCCTCCTCATCCTCACCTCCTTTAGCTGCATTGTCTGCTCCATCCTGCAGATCTGCTCTGCAGAGGGCCGCTGCTGTGCCTTCTCCACCTGCAGTGCCCACCTTACGGCCATCCTGCTTTTCTACATGCCAGTGGCCCTCATCTATCTAAAGCTAACCCCAAGCCCCTGGCTGGATGCAACAGTTCAGGTCCTGAATAACCTGGTCACCCCCATGCTGAACCCCTTGATCTATAGTCTCAGAAATAAGGAGATGAAATCTTCCATGAGGAAAGCCCTCCACTGCTGGGCTTCCTTCCTGAATAATTGCAGAGAGAGAGATCAGTAGCTAACACTTCAGCCACACATCAGAGCTGATGAAATACTTTTATTTGGATTGCATAAGGTATTATTATTATTTCCATTTTACAACATGGGGGACTGAGATGCTGAGAGTTAAAGTGACTTGTCTCAGGATGTGTGAGGAACAAATAACAAAATGAAGACTCCAGGGTTAGTCTTCTGACACTGGGATCCAAGTTTTCTTGTGGACATTGCAGGGCTCATAAAGAGGAAGGGAACTTTTCCCAGTAGGCAGAAAAAAATGGACCTTCCACTTCTCACTCTTAATTGTATTCATCCTTTTTCATTCCTACGCCTCATCTTCTTCTCACACTGATGTTTTTTCATGTTGGCTACAGTGTTTGTCTCCCCAAACCATTAGACAAGCCATCATTTTATTTCCTAAAGGGTTGTTAGGGAAGTGAGAGAGATGTATCCTCATGGCTTCCAATAGCATCCTATTACTTCAGAACCACAAAGAATGTGTATAAAGAAAATGCTTCTTGCTAGGACCTTGGGCAGGTCTCTCAGTGAAGCAGAAATGCCAGTCTTCAATACCATTTACAAACCCTGACTTTTGTGCTTAGACCTGGAAATAGGCATTGGTGGTAGACATGCAACTTGTGAATCGGAAGAGAGAAGAGATAAAGGGATCCATGGAGAGGGGATTGGGCTGTGATTCCATGTTAGAAAATCTGGACTTGTCTTTGCCTCCATTCAGTACAACCAATGGGCAATGCTGAGTATTGCTGGGTTCCAGCTATTGTTTTGCTGTGTTTGGGGCTTCTTTGTTTTACTAAAAGGGTTTTGCTCTGATTTATCTTCCTCTATTTATTGATTTTTTTTTTTTTGGTTCAACTAGGCTATGAATGAGAAATATTTCATTTCAATCAGGCCAGGTATAATTTTCATAATCGAATTTTAAAAGTATACTATCATGCGTGGGAAACACTGCTGCTATAAAGTTTGTTGTGGAATGAATTTGATTAAATTATGTCATTTCATTATATATGAATATATCACAGTGAAACCCCCTTTTGTGTATAATTAATATGCAACCATAAAAATGTTTTTTTTTAAAAAAACCAGATGTGTCTGCAAATTAAATGGAAATTATTTGAAAAAAAAAATTATAGAGAAGAAAAGATCCTGGTAAGAAGGTGATAGAAAAGGAGTAGGTAGAGACAGAAGAAAGGCTTTTCTTTTGTCTTCTCTTCTCATAATTAGAAAGCAGCCAAGGAACCTGCCAGGCCCAACCAGCAGTATGTGTCTGCCTGTAACCACCAGGGTGAACTGGCACATGGTCCAGGAAGGTAGGCAAACTTTTGCCTGATATTACAGTGAACCTCCTAAAATCCTTCTATTGCAGCTGTTTACCTTTTCCTTTTCAGTAAACAAAAGCCTAAAAGGGAAATGGAAATACATCTCAGGTTATTTGAATTTTACTGCATCACAAACCCTTCTCATTTCTCTTAGGGTCCACTCTAATGATTCCCTTCCTCAGTTTCCTGGCTACATATGGTCATTCAAAACAGAACAATCTATAAGAATAAAATATGGGCTCCTGCTTCTTTTCCAACTCCTGTTTCCAAGTAGAGAAAGATCATCTTAATTCCAATTAATCTAGACCCATTTACTCTCAGAAGGTAAGAGGACTTTCATGAACTTGAGTCTCCTTATAATATAACAGTGATTCCATAGATCTACCTGAAAATGATTATTCATTCTTTCTGCAACAAATCTGAAGGCAGAAAATTATCTTTTTTAATAATTCAACTCGTACAGCTTCCAGGTATGTTTAATGGTAAACATATAAAGATAAAACATATCTTTATGGCTATAGATCCTCCCTTTGAGGTTTCATACAATAGATCCTGTTTGTTTTTACTGTCATATAGATAATAGGTATAGATTATTTTAATCTAAATATTAAATTTTTCTGAATAATTGCAATCTATATACCACCATTATAAAATATAGCCTTCCAGAATTAAGCACAACTCACCAGATACAATTTCTCTTGGGTATCTAGCACTTCCCTCATTTTGAATACTCTCTTTCTTATAAAGAAATTACTGGTATTTATAGGTGTTTCTTCTCTGGATCCAGGGATTTTGAAATGGGAAACTGTCAGGTCATTGCTTCTCCAGTTTGAATGTTGTGCAGAGCTCACCCATTTCTACTTATATGTCTACATTCAGGTTTCCTTAAAAAGCCTTCTTTGACCCCACTCTGGGCTAGCACCATAATGACCATGTTCCTACAGGACCCCACAGTCATGTTCAGCACAGTAAATTAGTGTTGGCCTCCCGTTCCCTTCAAGATGGTATCATTCTGAAGATGAGGAATTCTATAGCATTTGTGTCCTTATGCTGAATGCCCACAACAAATATTTGGCTGTTCCTTGTCAAATTTGTTTTAAGATTAGTTCACATTCACAGCCCAATACTATCAACTTGAATCATTACAATTGTATAATTTTCCACCACTGCTTTCTACTTGGGAATTCTCTTCACCATATTGATTTCAGTCCTCCTTAGTTATATTCATTTTTTCACATTTGTTCTAGTTGATTCTTATCTCTGATAAAAGTCATAGAAGAAAATGTTTGGATTGAAGACATGCCTGCCTTATGTCTGTAACTTCTTCTCTTCTTCTTTTTTTTCTTTTCTTTTTTCTTTTTCTTTTTGTTTTATTATTTATTATTAATTGTGCTGCTATAAACATTGGTATACATCCAACTCTATAGTATATTGACCTTACTTTTTTTGGATAAATACCAGAGAGTGCTATAGCTGGATCATATGATGTTGAAATTTCTAGCCTTTTGAGGAACCTCCATGCTGATTTTCATACTGAAATTCATATTTCTACCAACCGTGTAGAAAAGTTATTTTTCCCTCATTCTTATTATGTTCAACTTACTATTTTTTTTTCTGTGTTAGCCTCTGGTTTGGGGATCTTATCTAAAGCTCTTACCATCAAATCCAAGGTCATAAGGATTTTGTTTTGTGTTTCTTTCCCTAATATTCTTAGAGTAATAGATCTTACATTTAGTTCTATGGCACATTTCTAATTGCTTTTTGTAAACTGTATGAAAAAGCAATCCAGATTAATTGCTTTACATGTCCCAGTTTAATGGACCTAGTATCATTTGTTGAAAAAAAAGTTTTTTTTCTCATGGAATTGTCAATAAAACTTTATAATAACTTAATACTTCATAGGTGTGAGTTTATTTTTGTATTTCCAATTCTATTTTATTGAACTGTGCATCTGAACTTATGGCAATACCATACTATATTGATTATAGTTACATTGTAGTAACTTCTCAAGTAGGAAATGTGAGAACTCCAAGTTTGTTCTCCTTTTATCAGTTTGCTTTGATATTTTATGACCCTTGAATTATTGTAGGAATTTTACAATCAGTTTGAAATTAACTACTACAACATAGCCAGGATTTTAATAGAGATTACACTAAGCTTATGCATCAATTTGGGAAGTACTGCCATTTTGACAAAATTGAGTATTGTTGATTCAGGAATATGATATGTATTTTCATTTAAGTAGGGCTTTTATTCCCTATAACAATGTTTTGTAATTTTAGGCAAATTGCCTTGCATTTATTTTCTTTAACTTATCACAAAATATTTTATTCTTTTTTAAGTCATTTCAAATGCAATTTATTTTGATTGTTCATTGCAACTGTAGAGAAATACAATTCAATTTTTCTATTGATCTTGAATTCTCCATATTCATGAACTTTAAAATTCATCCTCATAATTGTTTCCTAATGAGTCCTTAGTATTTTCCAAAGACAAGCTTGTGCCATTTAAAAATAAAGATGGTTTTACACCTTGCTTTCAAATCTGTATGCCTTTTAATTTTGTTTTCTTGCCTAATTGCACTAGCTGGATCTTGTTGTATACTGTTGAACAAAAGTGCTGGGTGTGGACATCTTGACATGTTTATTACCTTCGGGAAAAGTTTTTCAAACTCCTTTCCTTTTGTAATATTGGCTGTATGATTTTTGTATTGTTGTTATTTTAACATCGGCAAAATATTTGCTCTACAGAGCATTTGAAATTATTAGAAATAAGGCATGACAAGTTCTCAAAACAGTCAACCATAGTTATCAGAACAGTTCTTTGGATTATCAGGAACTAGTTACTAGTAACCACTCTTTTGCCAAATAATACAGATTAGGAAAATGCTGCTATTTATTGACATGTCCCATATTGGGGGGATCTCAAGGTTTTTGGCTGCAAACACAGATGAACAGTGGCCAAAAAAGTAGAAATCTGGCTGAAAATGCTTGAATTATGACTCACACTTCAGTGAGATAATAATTACTTATATCAAATTTGATTTTTCTTCCTCCAATAGGGTTCAAAAAAAAAAAAATGACACAAAGAAACCATTCCACCACAGTGACAGAATTTATCCTGGCTGGATTAACAAACAAACCAGAGCTCCAGCTGCCCCTCTTCCTCTTCTTCATAGGAATCTACATGTTCACTGTGGTAGGAACCTGGGCATGATCATGCTGATGGGCTCAGCTCTCACCCGCATACACCTATGTACTATTTCCTCAGCAGTCTGTCTTTCATTGACCTCTGCCAATCTACTATCATTATCTCCAAAATGGTGGTAAACTTTGTGGTGCAGAAAAACATCGTTTCCTACCCTGAATGCATGACTCATCTCTATTTCTTCCTAGTTTTTGTTATATCAGAATGCCACATGTTGGCTGCAATGGCATATGACCGCTATGTTGCCAACTATACCCCTTTGCTTTACAATGTTACTATGTCTTCTCAAGTCTGTTTCTGGTTGGTAGTTGAAGTGAATAGCATGGGCTTGATTGGTGCCACAGTTCACACAGTCTACATGCTAAGAGTGCTTTTCTGTAATGCTGATATAATCAACCACTATTTTTGTGATGTACTTCTACTATTAGAGCTCTCCTGCTCCAGTACTTTTGTGAACGAATTACTAATTCTGTGCTTTAGTGTGTTTAATGTCCTTGTCCCAACCCTGATCATCCTTAGCTCTTACGTCTTCATTATAGCCAGCATCCTGCGCATTGGCTCCACTGAGGGCAGAGCCAAAGCCTCCAGCACATGCAGTTCCCACATTTCAGTTGTTGCTCTCTTCTTTGGTTTTGTTGCATTCATGTACCTGCAGCCAATGTCAGTTAGCTCCATGAACCAATGGAATGTGTCCTCTGTGTTTTATGCTATTATTGTGCCCATGCTGAACCCTGTAACCAATAGCTTGAGGAATAAGGATGTGAAACTTGCCCTAAATAAATTCCTTAAAAAAAAACTTCCCTGTAAAACTTAGTATTTTGTTTTAGTAAAAATTTACAATTTCTGGAGTTTGATAAGGAAGCAGTCCAGAGTAGCAATATATATTTACAAGTCATGATATTAATGTTAGTGTTTGATTTCTTGGAAGACAGGTGCCAAGGATAATACTGGATTACCCAGGATCAAATACGTAAAGAACAGCACCTCTTTGAGATGTGCCATAATCCATCTGTGCAAAATAACCTGATTCACATCTAAACACATTTATAAACCTTTAAAACACTCCTTAGGGTTGAATATGCCTCATTTTAGGCAAGTTTTTTTTTTTTTAAAATCTTAATTCTGGGAATAAATATATTTGGTCAATATCCTTTTATATTCTCAATATTTTGTATACCTGTTCTTTTTAACTAAGTTTATTGGCAAACATTTTTGAAAGTTTGAGCTCTAAAATAAATAACCAAACATAACAATTTGTAATACCCAAAGTATAATGCCTAATTCTTACTAAGTTTGTAGAACACTATTAGGAAATATAGAAGCATGTGATGAGTGACCATTGTTCCAACTCACAAGGAGATAGAACTATAGTTGGAAAGATTGACAATGATATACCTTATGAATAATACTAGGAATATTTTTACATAAATTAAGCAATAATCCTTGCTCCTCAGTTTAGGGATGATGTTAGTGCCTCTATTTTCTTCATAATTCTATACTCATTTTCCCTTAATCCAAAGAAATAATTTTTCCAAACTTCATTATAGAATCTCAAAGTTGGAAATGATCTTTTTGTTATTTACTTGTGCATATAATATTTCTTCCAATGGAAAAGTTAAATTTAAAAATTATGTTTTTTACTAATGACAAATATAATTTCTAACCAAAGACCATTATTCACTCAAAATAATAATAAAAATAATTTTTTTTAGGGTGGGGGAGCAGGGATCAAGTAAGAAGACTTCCAAGAAGTTATTTGCTTCTTTCCCCTTTCTCATATTTTTATCTTTTCAAACAGCAAAAGAAAACTTGAATTATTTTCCGGGAGGCAATTTTCCTCCTTATTAAGTCTCTCTTGGTGGCATCTATTAGATGTTCAGCTCCCACATATTTGCTTGGAGGTAGTTTAACCATGTCCACTTTATGCTTTGAATATAGTCTTTGCTGTTTTGTCAGATGCTTATTTTTAAATGGACAAGGTTTTTCCCTTTTCTCCCACTCCCAAATTAGCAAGTGAATTCAACCCCTTTTCAGGACACACCTAGAATGTAACCTATGAATTACTTCTTTTAAAACTCTCTGTTTCCATGGATGGGCAGAATCTCAGCCTCTAGGTCAGGAGCCTGTGTTTTTCCTTTGCTAGTAAATCTATAAAACTTTTTTTTACCTTTTTCTCAAACCATGTCCTCATTGTTGAATTAGCATCAGGGACAAGGACCAAACTTTTGGTAACAAATTGGCAACCTAGATGGGACCTAGTGTAACCCCTGCTCCAATTTTCTTGGGAAGGTCTGGCATATTGGACATTCCCACCCCCTTCCATGCTGAGGATTCAAGGTATCTGGTAAGTTTTTTGAAAGGTTACTGCTGGAGAATTAGGAAATTGGGTGAATTTCCCTTCAGCTAAATCAGAAGAGTTTTTGCACAAGCAAAAGGAGTGACTCAGGGACTCTCCTAGCAGCTGCTGAAGCTCCTTCTTTCAGAGAACTTCTGCCTTCTTTCCCTGAACTGTACAAAATACTCCCTCAGGTTGGTCTAAGAGAAACAATGTGACTGACATACAAAAGGTATAACTAATTTTGCCAAGAGATCTATAAATGACATTTAAAGGGATTCCTCTACTAAACATAGAGACAACGCTAATTTTTAAAAAAAAGCTATTTTACAGAAATGACATTACAGATGACATTACATATCTTAACTACAGCTCAAGGGGACACCTGTGCTATTATAAAAACTAAATGCTTTGTGTGTTTCTAACAACTGTGTTAATATTCTAAAGTCTTAAATAGCCTCCACTCACAAATCAATCATGTCAGTACCATCCTAAGCTTTAATGAGTTACTGACTTCATGATTTTCAGAGACTGGCTAAAACATTGTTTTTTGTGCTAATTCTTTACCAAAAAATAAAGTTTTGCTGTCTTGTTTATTGTGATCCTAGCATGATACCTGACCTATGTATGCCTTTTCTAGTAAGGAACAAAGGGCTACCATGGACCTCTGAACTGCCCAGATGCTAAATAACCTTAATTGTCTATGCCTCTCAAGATAGAAAACAAGGATTGGGGGTCACTTCCCCCCAACTTTACCCCTGTCAACAGAAAGCAGCTTGGAAATATTGCCACCCAGTTTTACATAGAAATGGAAGGCAGAAATTGACAGTGGGGAAATGTAATAGTGGCTTAAATGAAGGCTTTTTTGCTCTGCCCCTGAGGCTTATTTTAAAGCAAACATGTCAGGGCACACCTGAAATGTAATCTCTTAATCATCTTTTTAAAAATCCTGTTCTGGTAAATGGATGGAACTGGAGTATGTAATGCCAAGTGAAGTTAGCCAATCCCCAAAAAACAAATGCCAAATGTTTTCTCTGATATGAGGAGGCTGATTCATAGTGGGGTTGGAAGGGTCTTGGGAGGATTAGAGGAACTCTAGATGGTGGCAAGGGAAGGAAGGGGGCATGGGAGTAGAAAAGATGGTGGAATGAGATGGACATCATTATCCTAAGTACCTGTATGAAGACACGAATGGTGTGAATATACTTTGTATATAACCAGAGATATGAAAAATTGTGCTCGCTATGTGTAATATGAACTGTCACATAACAAAGTAGAATAGAAAATAAATTATAAATATCCTCCATTCCCCCAGTGAGCAGAATCACAGGAGATCCTGGCATTTTTCCTTTGCCAATAAAGCAATAAAACCTTTTTTTCACATTTTTCCAAAACTGTGTCCTTGATATTGGATTAGCATCAGTGACAACAACTGAGATTTTGGTAACAATAACAGTATCAACATTTTTTTTTCTTTTGTGTATCTTTCTAGAAGAAGTTCTCATATTTTTGGAGACAAGGTTTTTCTTTTTCACTTCAGTGCCTCTTCTACGTGGCAGGTCATTGTTGTATTCTTTCTGACACCTCCAAGCTTTGAAGTCTTCAAAAACTTTGCATTAAGGAGAAAAGTATGTTCACCTCCAAATAACATCGTGCTCTTTCCTGCTCCTCTCTCTTGTACTACGTCCACAGATACAGCAAAGCGACACTTCTACTTTCAAAGGTAGCATGAGAATTTAACCTTGGTTAAGTTGCTTTTCTCTCATTTAAAAGGCATAAAACTGTGCTTGTGTTGTCATCAGCCGACCTTCTATGTGACAGAAACACCTCAATGCAAAGTCACCTTTATGTTACCCTATAAAACTAAAACTTATAATGACAGAGAGAAGGCTATTCCCCCCTTTGAAAACTACAGGAAAACATTTTCTGAATTTTCTATGTGCTACTCATTTTTTATGTTCTTACTTCATTTTTATTTTCCTAGAAAAATATCTATATATCTATTCATAGCCATATATCTATACAAATATCTGATCCATATTTTTGTGGAGGATAACTCATAATACATATGTATATGTGAGAATTGTATTTGTATTGCTTGATCTGTTTTATAAGGCTTATGTGTATGTAATTTCCATTTTATTATGTGAGGTATTTAACAACAATATCCACTATATTTTTTCTTATTGATGGAACAATAGATAGAAATGACATTTATAATTTTTTTATTATGTTTCAAAGCATTCAGTTCTATGTTAAAACTGTTAAAAATGTTTATAAGAATTTAACTCCATCAACTTGCTTCAATCTTCTATTCAACTGTAAATTAAACTTACTTCTCAGCCACAATGAAAATATAATTCTCCCATAGTGATTTTCAATCCTTCTAGTTTGCATTTGACTTATTATTGTCCAACTGTACTGGACTATAATCTCCATGAAGGATCCCTCCCCACAAATATTTTATTACCACATCTCTAAGATATAGTACACATCGTGCCATCCAAAGGACCCTTATTGATTTTCTTATTTCTGTCTCATACTAATAAGAAAATCATATGTACCTTATAACATATATATTAATATCAGATCAATCTCAAGAAGCTACATGTTTTTTACCCTCACCCTTATTATGCTTAACTTTGTAGAATAATTCCAGAATTTGTAAAATAATGATGATGTTCTGAACAATAGTTTTCAAAGATCTTGAAGGAACAGTCTTGAGCTTCTTCTGTGACAATTTCCAGTACAGATGTGATAACTTTTGAATGTTCTTTTCTTGAATATCAAGGAGTTGTTAGAGAAATATGCACTTTTTCTTGATTTTCATTCATGTGTCATAAAGATGTAAAAATAAAAATTTGTTGACACCTGATGAATAAACACAGAAAATCTTGTGGTAGAATGATAACTGGAACTCAACTCAATGTGAGCTAACACATTCTCCACACACAGTATAGAGCATAATTTCATCTATGCTGGCATTGAAAATTTTTTTACTATGTAGATATTCAGTACATTATATAATACATAAAATGAACTACAATGAAATTTCTAAGAAGAAAAAGAGAGAATATATTGTTAAGTAAAATGACCTGAAATTCTATAGCCAGAAAATATTTTTATCTGCCTTTTTTAGGAAAGTGGGGATAGGTAA
This sequence comes from Callospermophilus lateralis, assembly GCF_048772815.1. Classification (NCBI taxonomy): domain Eukaryota; kingdom Metazoa; phylum Chordata; class Mammalia; order Rodentia; family Sciuridae; genus Callospermophilus; species Callospermophilus lateralis. The sequence goes on from NC_135306.1 coordinate 104,182,901, forward strand.
ATTCATTTGATTTGATTCCAGGTAATAAAGTCTACTTTGTTCATATATGTTTATGCACAGACATCTGTTAGTCCAATCTGCAGTTTGTTCACACCTTTATTTGAGGTAATATAGATGAATGAGATAAATTGTTTAGGGTTGTCCCATGGGAGACCTAAAATTATGTCATATGTCAAATTAAGCATAATTTGAGGAAATTCCCTATCAATCATGTCATCTATAAATCTGAGTCTAGGAGGAATCTGCTGTCAACCTATTTCTTTCACTTGAGACTGAGTTACTATGAGTAGTGATAATGAGTGAAAAATATACCAGAATCTGTCTCAAGAGAATGCACCTCTCTTACTATAGGGACTCATCTTTGAAACTCATTTTCTAACACATTCTTCCCACATTATCCCTCTGTCTTCAGTCTTCTTCCAGAGAAAATAGCTATTTCTTCTTAGCCTGTTCTGCTTGTGGTACTTATGGAATCATTTGAATATCCATTTTCATTTCCCTTTCTTCAACTTACTTTAAGCTCCAGTAAGGCAAAGAATACACACTCAAGTATTTACTGATGATTACACAAAGCTACCCTGGTTCTCCATGTCATGTTCTCTCAGAACACCTTCAATTTAAGCAGATGTGAGATGCATCTTTTACTCCTTCAAAAGCTAAACCCACACTTGGATTGAGATACTTCATTTCAAATCTACAACATGAGCTTTTCACTTTCACTCTGAAAGCTTCTCCACACTCCAGTGCCCATTTTGCCTACATGCAAGTCAGCCCAAGGAGTTCTTGCCTTTGTGGTTAGCCCTACTCAGTAGGACAGGAGACTGTATAAGAAAATCACGTTTCCTGTCCCTCTGAGCATCCATCTTGGGAAACATTGTACATGTTCCCAGAAGGAGGAGGCATAACAGAATCTCCATGGTCCTAACTACACTTTATGCCACGCTTAAATGTTAACTTCTCCTTCCTCTCAAAGCTGTAAAAATTATTTAAAAATCAACAGATTAAAATTCCACTTTTGCAGAATAATTTCAAACACTTCAAAGTAAATTAATTTTCAAATATATTACAATTATTATCTCAAGATTATATTTATGAATATTTTTGGTAAGAATTTTAAATAAATTTTTTATTTCCATCAAATAACTTCCTCTTCACATAGAACCAAAGTAATTCTTATAATACACACTTTTCATTTTCCCCAACATTTTTCTTTTGTTTCCAGAAGAAAAGAAGTCATTGTTTTTCATTTATTGTTTCTTTAAGAACTCCTGATGGGTTTATGGCATCATCTACCAGATGCTTTTATTCAGTTCACAAATTAAAATATTCCAAGTGTTTCTGGGATCTTTCATTTCTCTCTCTCTCCCTCTCTCTCCCCACCCCCTCTCTTCTTTTTCTTCAAGATGCCGAAAATCTAATTTAGGGCTTTGTGCATGCTAGGCAAGCACTCAACCACTGCACTATTACAGAGTACAACCCAAGTCCCAACATTCCTGCTTTATAAGTAAATCACAATATTTAACACACTTGGTGAATTTCAATGAAAATCAAAACTTTCAAATCTTGCATAGTGTATTGGTTGCTAAAACCGGATGACTTTAAACAACTGCAATTTGTAACATTCAAGGCTAAAAGTCTGAAATGAAGAATTAGTAAGCACCCTGGGAAAAAAATTCTGCTGTGCTTCTTCCTCACCATTTGGTGATTGTCCACAATCCACCCTAGGCTTATTTTTAAATATCAATACAAACAACTGTGAATATGATATAACAATTGCAATAATAATCATTATTGAGATTTTCTGATCAGTCATGCACTTTGCCCAGGACTTCAAATGTGATATTTATAATGTTACTCTAGTATATGATACTACAATCATTCTCTCTGAAGAAATCAAAGCTTACAGAGTTTACACTACTTTCACAATGTCCCAAATGTATTAAGTGATCAACCCTCACAACTAAGAAATAAGTTTGGCTTCAGTAGGCATAACGTAGCTCACAGTGTACTCTGACCCATGAAATGGGAGCAGATCTGAGGACATGCAAATCATAACTACCCTGAGATTTCACTTCATATCAGTCAGAATGGCAGTCATTAATCTGATATTACTACTATAAAAATCGACAACAAATTTAGTAACATAAAACAAAAAAGTTTGGTATATTATCTGTGAGTTTAACAGTCAGACCCAGTCTACCTCTTCAGTATCCTCAAAGCCACATGGTATTCCAGAACCACACCTTTATGCCTTATCCTTGTTACCTTCTCAATATCCACTTTGAAATTTTATTCATCCACTGACTTGTTCTTTTGTTTTTTGTATGTTTGAGTACTTCTTGTTATTGCTGTTTTGCTGCCCTAGTACTGAGGTACATCCCAAGTCTTTTTTTTTTCTTTTTAGACAAGTTCTCATTAGGTTGCTTAGGGTCTCACTAAGGTCTGGTGGTCTCAAACTTAGAGCCTAAGTCCCAAGTTCCTGGGATTATAGGCATGTAATATTGTGCCTGATTCACTATTTTTTTTATAATAAACCATTATCTGTTAAGTACTTCCTATTATAAAAACTGGAATTATAAAGGTCTGTAGGTGTTATTCTTAAGAAGTTCATATCTAACCATGGGTAGCAAAATATGAAAATAATTTTTTTAAATGTAGTAAATATTTCATAAAAACATATAAAATTTTGACTAGTAAAATAAAGGCAGAAAAGATTAATCACAGGACATACGTTGGAGATGGTTTCAGAAAACACTTAAAATAGAATCATTAACAATGCTACCTTTAAAAATCTTTATTTTCTCTTCTAGAATGCCTTACCCTAATTCCTCTGCTGGACAACTTCTAGCTATTCTTCAAGACCCAAGCTGAAAGTTCATTTGCTTTGAATAATTTCCCTACATCAAGCCATATTTAAGTTCTGATTTCTCTGTTTTTCAGTTTTATATCATGGCATAAAGCATCATCTCATTATGCAAAATAAGATTTACAAAGTTACCTACAAGAATAAGAGTTAATGTTATCCTTTGTCTGTTGACAGGCAACTGGACTGGTTCCCTAACATTGCTATAATGAATTACGCTGCTGTGAAGAATGATGTGCCTATATCAGTAGAGTGTGCTAACTTTACTTCTTTGGGCTAAATACTAAGGAGTTGAATAATTGAGTCATAGTGGTTCCATACCTAAATACTGCTTTCCAGAATGGTTTTACTAAATTAGAGTCTCACCAATAATGTATGAGTGTGTATTCCCCTACACACACCTCACCAGCATTTGTTATGATTTGTATTCTTGATGATTACCACTTAACTGGAGTAGGATAAAAACTCAGTTTAGTTTTGATTTGCATTTCCCTGATTACTAAGAATATTGAACATTTTTTATATATTTGTTGGTCATTTGCATTTCTTATTTTGAGAAACATCTGTTTAGTTAATTTGTCCATTTGTTTAGCAAGCTATTAGTCTTTTTGTTATTAAGTTTTTTGAGATAATTAAATATTCTGAATATTAATTCCCTCTCAGAAGAGTGCCTGGAAAAGATTTTCTCTCATTCTATAGACTCGTTCTTTATATACTTATTTTTAAATTTTTTTTTTGGTTTATATAAGCCTCTTAATTTGAAGCCATCGCATTTATTGATTCTTGTTTTTATTTCTTGAGCTTTAGGAGTCTTACTAAGGAAGTTGTTGCCTGTGCCAATATGTTGGAATGTTGATTCTGTTTTTTTCTAGCAGTGATAGTTACGATGAATTGATAAAAAAAATGGGCTATATATACAGTAGAGTTTTACTGAGCCATAAAGAACAATGAAATTGTGACATTCACTGGTAAATGGATGGAACATCATACTGGGTGAAATAAGCCAGACTCAGAAAGTCTAGGGTCAAATGTTTTCTCTTGTATGCATAAATTAGAGAGAAATAAGGAATTTTAAAAGAGGATGATCTCATAAAAATAGTAGGGAGAACATGGAGTAGAGAAATGGGATTGAGTAGGAGAAAGGAATGATGGAATAGAGGAGGAGCTGCAGAAAGAAATTGACAAAATTATGTGAGGGACATTTATGAATATATCACAATGAATTCTACTCTTTATGTATATCTATACCCCAGCAATGAAAAAACAATAAATAAATCAAGAAAAATAGAGTAGATGAAAGGGGTTAGAAGAGGAAGGAAGGGAGGAAAAATATAAGTGCTAGAGATTGGAATGGAGCACATTATATTATATGTATGTAAGAATATGTAAAAAAATGAACCCCACTATTATGTGTAACTATAATGCACTAATAAAAATTAAAAAATAATAATAGTTACCTATGTATAGTAAGGAGAAGAAAAGAGACAGTTCAGAACTGTCCAATTCTTCATTGTTGAAGAATTAAATGGAAGCATGACTTTGGGGTGACATTACATGGATGGTCAGGACTTCAGTTTATGCATTTGCTACATGTTGTTAAGTGCCTAGCAGTAATGGGCTCAGCCTCTGCTTTGAGAAGAAGAGTGCTGGTCTATGTTGACAGGGGACAGAATCACATATATAAATGTTATGACTGTTAATAAATTTCTCAACTGATTCAAAATGCTACATTTTAATTAGTAGAAATATAAATATATGAGTATATTTTGTTGAATTGTAAAGAATGACTTAGTTTTTTCAATTTACCTAAAATGACATTTGAAGGTAATGAGGATTTGATAAATACATTATCTTCTCTCTTTTCTATTTTATTCTTTAAGTAAAAAGAATAAAAATAAAAAGCAATAGAAAAGCAGTGTTCAATTGACAATTTTTTTGGAAACAGGTCTTCAGGCATAATAGTGACAAAGAATAGTGTTTTGAAAAAGTGTTTTCTGAGCTTTAAAGTCAGATGGATCTGAATTTAAACTCACACTCAGCCAACTTGCCATTGGTGTATCATTAGGCAAACTTTCTGAGTACCGTATTGTCAAATTTATTAGGAGGATGAAAATTGTCTAACTTGTAGGAGTAATGTGACTATTAAGTGATGTCTCCATGACAAGAGCTTAGCTCAGGGCTTAGCATACACTAAGAAATTAACAAATGACAGCTTTGGATGAGTCATGCTAGTCATGGTTCTCCAGAGAACCATAACCTATAGGAAGTAGTGCCATAACCCTGGATTTATGAGAAGATTACATGATGATAAACTTATTTAAAAATGAAATATTATAAATTGAAAGTGCATTTAATATACCTAGCCTACTGAAATCCTCTGAGCAAAATAGCACAATGTAGAGTGTTGGTGGTTAACCCTGGTGATCATGTGGCTGACTGGGAACTGAGGCTTGCTGTGACTGCCCAGCATCATGACAGACTATCATATCACATATTGATAGTCCAGGAAAAGTTCAAAGCTCAGAATTCAAAATACAGTTTCTACTGAATATGTATTGTTTTTGCACCATTGTGAAGTTAAAAAGATAATTCAATTCATCATAAATCAAAGACTGTGTGTGTATGTCTCTCTCTCTCTCTGTGTGTGTGTTTGTGTTACAAGGAATTGGCTCATAACTATGGAGGCTAAGAAATCCCAAGTCTGCAGTTGGCAAGCTGGAGATGCAAGAGTGTCAACGGTATAAGCTCAGTGTGACTCTGAAGACCTGAGAATCAGGAAACCCAGTGTTGTAAATTTCAGTCTGAGAGCAGAAAAAAAAAAAAAAAACATGTGCCAGATCAATCAATAAAACCACCAAATTTCTCTCCTATTTAATCTATTTGTTCTATTCAAGTCTTAAAACTGGAAGGTGGACATCTATATTGGAAAGGCAATGTGCTTTACTTAGTCTACTGATTTAAATGTTAGTCTCATTGAAAATACTTTCATAGATACACTCAGAAAAATATTTGACTAATTCTGGTCACTTCTGGCCCAATCATGCTGACTCTTACTATTAACCATCACATCCAGTATTGTATATAACAAAGTATTTTAATTTAATTTAATACAAAATACTTTGTACATTAATTTATAATTATGTGATATTGAAGCAAATTTGGCTAAGTTTCTTTTTCCCATGATAGTTCTCACAATCATTTTGAATTCTTAAAATCATAGTTCCATAAAAATGATAGATATTGCATGCTAAGTGAAATAAGCCAATTCCAAAAAAACCAAAGGTTGAGTGTTTTCTGATGTTTGGAAGCTAACCCAAAATAAGGAGGAGAAAGAGAAGATAGAAGTTCGTTGGATTAGACAAAGTGGAATGAAGAGAATGGAAAGAGATAGGAAAAGTAAAGACAGTGGAATAAATCTGACACAACTTTCCTATGTACATGTATGAATTTACCACAGTGAATCTCACCATGGTGTATATCCATAAGACTTGGATTCTAACTAGAATAAGATGCGTTCCATGCTTTTATCAATATATCAAAATAGATTATACTATTATGTGTAACTAAAAAAAGAAGAATTTAAAACATAAATATAAAATTAAAAATGGTAATTATTGAAATTAACATTGGAATTGCATAGTTTATGTCAATTTAACCAGTATAAGGGCTTCATCTACAATTAACAAATTATAAGACAATACATCATCTGTAACAATTAAAGAAATGCAGCCAAAGCTACGCTAAGATTTTTATCTTACTCCAGTCAGAATGGCAGTTATCAAAAATACAAGCAATAGTAAGTATTGGCAAGGATGTGGGGAAAATGATATACTCATATATTTTTGTAGGGACTACAAATTAATGCAACCAACCTGAAAGCAGTATGGAGATTTCTCAGAAAACTTGGAATGAATTCACCATTTAACCCAGCTATCCAGCTCCTTGTTTTATACCCAAAGGACTTAAAATCAGCATAGTATAGTGAAGCAGCCACATCAATGTTTATAGCAGTTCAATTCACAATAGTAAAACCATGGAACCAACCTATATGCCCTTCGAAAGATGAATGGATAAAGAAAATGCAGTACACATACACAATAGAATATTACTCAGCCTTAAAGAAGAATAAAATTATGGCATTTGCAGGTAAATGGATGGAACTAGAGAATACCATGCTAAGTGAAATGAGCCTGTCCCCCAAAACCAAAAGTTGAATGTTTTCTCTGATAAACAGATGCTGATATATAGTGGAGCAAAGATATAGGGAAGAATGAAGGAATTTTTTGTGTGTAGAGGGGAGTAAGGGGAAGGGTGAGGTTGTGGGGATGGGAAGGAAATTAGAAAAAGACAGAAATTATTACCCTATATACATGTATGTTACACTACTAGAGTGACTCTGAACCACATATAGCCTGAGGAATAAGAAGATGTGCTCAATTTTTGTACAATTTGTTAAAATACATTCTACTGTAAAATTAATTAATTAATTAATTATTTAAAATATAGGACAATGCAAAGCCAGAAAAAAAAAGAAGTCATAAAATGACCTAGCTCCTAATTTACCCAAATTCTCAGGAAAAATCAGAAATATCAATGCTCCTGCTAGTAACTGCTACAAAAAATTAAGAATTTGTAAAAGTAATTTGACAGAAGCAAAAACACAAGAGGAAAGGGTACATTAGATTGAATGGGATTTATAGTAGACAAGCAAGTTGAGAGCCTTATTAAAACTGTAACTGTAGTTTGCACAGAATGAAGTAAAGCTACCACCAGGAAATGGTGGTGATCAGCCAAGATTTATAGAGCTTTCAATATGAGTTGAGTGCTTTGCCTGGTCTTTTACGTTCTCACCTCATTTAATTCTCATAGAAATAATTTGTTATTATATCACTTATTTGTGGTTTCAAAAAAGTGAGACTGAGAGCTTAGGCAGTATTCTCAGTGTCACCTATGTGGTCTTGCTGGCATTCAGCCCTGAGTTTGTCCCACTCCCAAACCCTCTTCTGCCCTCATGTCTCTCACAATAGATGATGTGTACCCTCGATACCAGGGTGTGATTTCCATGGGTCATTCCCATTAACATCATTTGCTAAAATTGAGAAAATAACCCTTGTTCCTTAAATTATTGGAAAGCTCCTGACAAGAAACACATTTACAAAATCTTCTCTTGCCACTCACACCAAGCTATAAGATCTCTCAAAGGAAATCACCACGAAGAGTACTTTTTATATTAATTAATCTCAAAGGAATCATTCCTATGAGATGCTTCTCATGCACACTATGACATTGATTATTTCCCTCTAGTATTTGGTCCCCATCTGTGAGCTGCGTTATGAGGCAAAGTGGATTAATAAGACTGGGATTTATTTAGGTAATGCAAGGGAGCTTGTTAAAGTGTTTACATCTTGGATTCTCTCTGTAATTCTAATTCCCAAGAAAAGTTAATTATGAATGAGACACACACAGATGTGATCATACAGCTTCTTCTCACACACACATGCTCGTGGACAGTTTTATCCACATCATTTTCTTTATTTTGTTCATGATGAGGCTGATGCTTCCTAAACCACTGCATTAAACACCTTCTTCTAACACTGCCCCTCTAAAGAGAGTTAGCAATAAAATTGACACTTGCCTCTCACACTGTATTTAGATACCTTTGACTGGAAATAACAGAACAGTGAAAGTTATTCATGTTGAGGCTCCACATGGCTACATATCCTGAATATAGACTCCTTTCCCCTCCAAGAAACAGCAATCAAATTTGTCAATCATATTTCAGTGGTCAGAAATAGCTTTGCCCAGGACATGGTGAAAAGCAGATTTAAATCAGGCACTTAAACTGAGCAGCATATCCAGAGTAAGCAAATTGAGACTCAGAGTGAATTTCATGAAGGAATGCATAGGCTCAATTTATCAACCAGAATGATCCTCATGTTTGAAATTTAACCACATACTTGCTGATTCTATCAACACATGATAAGACATATTATATCTCATATCAACACTTCCCCCATTATGAAATCCCAAAATAAGATTTAATTTGCATTTATAGCTATTTTCAGGGCACCAATGGGTACTTACTTTAAATACAAATAAAAATGCACACTTGCACATAAATACACATACAACAAAATCAATAGAGATAACAATAATTTACAACAAATGGAATTGATAACAAGTAGAATAGAATTTACTGCTTTAAATAAAATATTTTTAAAAATCCTTTTGGGCCATGATAAAAGAATTGGCTATATCTAAACAGAGCAGTAAATGCTTATATCCTTTTAGATGTAGGTAGATAAAAACCAATGAAACCTTAAATGTCATGTAAGGAAATTATTTTCTTTGTCAAGAAACAACTGGACACAGAAGAGTCAAACAACATACAGAAAATATCATAGAACAAGTGACAAGAGAGAGCAAAGTGAAGTACTGTGCTATCCAAGGAATGGATTAGTATGTAATTCAGGATTTACATCTTCTGTTGATCTTGTGTGCTTTCAAATGACGTGTGTGCCTCCATATATCTTCTGCCATTCGTTCCATCTTCATTTTCTCCACAGTGGTCAGCACAAGAGCCTGAGCGCAGCTGATACTGGCTGAAAACAGTCTAAATATAAATACTGCTGAGTTCAATATCTCCTTGTAAGTGACATCTACATGTAGGCGGCCCTTGGCCTTCTCCAGTTTCCTTATGTTCAGAGCTATGCCTAACCACTTGGAAGCCAATGGTGAATAGAAATGAAGAGAAATATCCAGACTATGCCTACAACAAAAACCAGCATAAACGCATCATCACTATTTATAAATTTTTGATTTTTTAAAGTTTTTTTTTTTACATCTTTATTTTATTTATTTATTTTTATGTGGTGCTGAGTGAGGATCAAACCCAGGGTCTTGCAAAGTTTTGATCCTTGATTATTAAACAGAAACTTTGAACTAAAAGGAACCTCAGAGATTACTAATGTAAGCACCATTCTTGGGTCAATGACTTTCCTTAAAATTTTAAATGCATTCTCTTTAAAATTTAATTATTCAGCCTGTAATAATGATGCATTTTTACATTTAAAAAGTCATTCGTTTTAAAGTGAGATTATAACAAGCATAAGAAGGAGGGCTTAAATGATGGTTAAATATACCTTGAGTTATAGAATCAAGTTTATCAGTAAAACAAAAGACTCTCAAATATAAATATTTTATTGTTAAATTCAGTATCAACTAGTTGGTTTCAAAAAATCAATATAACCTATTAGATCAAATTAATTCTGCTAACTAGAATTTGATTGGTTCTATACTTGTTTTTTTTTTAAGAGAGAGAGAGACAGAGAGAGAGAATTTTAATACTTATTTTTCTTAGTTTTGGGTGGACACAACATCTTTGTTTGTATGTGGTGCTGAGGATTGAACCCGGGCCGCATGCATGCCAGGCAACGGCGCTATTGCTTGAGCCACATCCACAGTCCTATACTTGTTTTTGATATTAGTTCCTCTTTTGTTTTCTTACTATAGAAAGGTTAAAAGCTAAGGTTTATATCTAGCTTTATGTTTGAGATAACATATAAGAAAATCTAGTTTTCTTTTTTATTGGTTCTTTTTAGTTATATATAACATTAGGATTCATTTGACATAATTATAAAAGAACGGAATATAATTTGCTCTAAGTCAGTTCCTAGTACTACCCGCTTTCCACCCATTCCCCATCCCTTGTTTGCTTTCCCTCTACTCCATTGATTATTCCGCTATTTACTGTTGGTTTCGGTTGTTGTTGTTTTGTTGTTTAGTGTCTGGTGGCTATACATGATGGTGAGGTTCACTGTGGTATATTCATATGTGTACATAGGAAAATTAGGTCAGATTCATTCTATTACTTTTCCCTTATGCATCCCTTTTCATCTAGTCTTTCATATAGCCCATCAGTCTTTCTTCCTATTTAATGGAATTCTTTCCTCCTTTTCCCTTTCTCTCTCACTCTCTCTCTTTATTTCAGACTAGCTTCCACATATCAGAGAAAACATTCAACCTTTGATTTTCTGAGTTTGGTGTGTTTCGTTTAGCTTGAGAGTCTCCAGTTTATTCCATTTACCAGCAAATACCATAATTCATTCTTCTTTATGGCTGAGTAATACACAGTTGTGTGTGTGTGTGTGTGTGTGTGTGTGTATGTGTATGTGTGTGTGTGTGTGTGTGTGTAGATAGAGAGAGAATCAAGTTTACCAGTAAAACAAAAGATTCTCAAATATAAATATTTTATTGTTAAATTCAGTATCAACTAGTTAGTTTATACATATATATATTATATATATATATATTATATATATATATATTATATATATATATCAGAGTTGAAGTGTCAGAAGTTTATATCTATCTTCTTAGATAACTTTGAGTATACACCCAAGAGAATCAAGGACATATTCTATTTGTACACAAAAATACTTACACATCAATTTTATGGCAACATTATTAATAGCCAAAGATGAAATAAACTGATATGTCCACAATCTAATAAATAATAAACAAATGCAGTATATCCATACATGAATTATCATTCCCTCCTAAAAGAGGGAATGAAGAACTGATAGATGCTACAAAATGGGTGAATCTTTAAAATGTTATGCCAATAGAAAGAAATCAGATACAAAAAGCCACATTTTATCCATTTCTATGAACTATCCTGAAAAGACAAGTCTTTAAAGACAGAAGCATATTAGTGAATTCCTAAAATTAGGACAGGAACAGGAACAACAGTAAATGGGCATGAGGAGTCATTTTGAAATGATAAAAATGTTCTAAAATTGTGCTACATCAATACTGTAGTACTCTGAATGTATACAGAAATTATTTAATTTCTACACTTTAAAAGCATGAATTTTCTGTATGAATTATATGTCAATACGACTGTCATTAAAAATATCAACAGTCTAGGTCTCTTCAAGACATTATACCAAACTTTTTGGTACTTTTTATAAAGATGAAAAAGTGGCAGTTTTTCACATTGCAGAGAGATTGACATTTTAAAAAATGCTTTGTTCACACAGTATTTAATTTGAAATCCAAAGAAACATCCATGAAATATATTATCTTTTAAACTTATAGATAAAGAATATTGATGATCCCCAAACAATTTGCATAATTTGCACACTTTCATACATCAATAATCACGTGGTTAGGATTTGAACCCAGATCTTATGATTGATAATCTCTTGCACTGGCTGTCAGGTAGCAATCATTGGTTTGGGCAGCTAAAAAGATGAGAGTTTATAAAAAATACCAGGCATAAAAAACTGAAGAACTATCTATGCTTTTCAGGCAAAATTAATCCAGTTGAGGTAAGAAGAATGTTCTGAGAACCAGAACAAATATACTGATTTTATGGCTCAACTTTTGCCATCATAAGCCCTTTTATTTGACTCCTGGGCACACTTGACACATTCCAACCATTTTAATACTTTTTTTTTTTTTTTTGCTTTCTGTCACTTCAAAATTTTCCAAACATTTTATATCTCTCATGCCTACACTTAGCATTAGCCATTTCTTCAAGGAACTCTGGTTATATTTATTGAAGAACTTTATTAGAAACCCAGGACATCTGTGGAAGCCAGGTGGGCTCATTGCTACCTGGGAGTCATTGCTTCTGGTTCTCTGGTTCCCTCAGCTGAATGAAGTGGGAGATGAATGTGTATTTGCAAATCTGTCTTCATGAACATTTGAATTACATCTCTCCAGTTTATATGTGTCTGCATTGATCTAAGCATCAATTCATAGTGACATTTCCTATTCTTATGCAGCATCATATACTTCACTAGAAAACCCCCATCAATCATCTGTAAACTTCCACTTTATGAAACTTGCTTGCCATTATCTACTGAACAATATTTGTTCTTTCCTGTCAACCTGTACCTCTATGAGAAATATCTTTATCAATTCTAATAAATTATGCAACTCATTTTGTCTCTAATCCTGCATCTCTACTTATTTCCTAAGTTCCTTAGGTCAACACCTTTCACCCCCAATTCCTTCACTGAGATGATGCCGTAAGTGTCTTGAAAACTACAGAGACCTATACAGAGCAACTTTCACTAATAAATACAAATAATTAACTATTGCTCCAAGCCTTGAGTAAACAACAAAGATTGAAATCATAGTTTTAAACAATTTAGTTATCATTTTCAGATAGGAAGTTGTTATCATGAAGACCTGCTAGAACTGTATCTATGAGGCTTTAATTTCTAGTCCTTTATCTAATAACTACTACTTTTTCAGCAGAGAGATTATTATACACAAGGGAGCTAATGACAATTGCATATGAAAGATGAAAAAAACACAAGATTTAACTGCTCTTACATCCCAACAGCTCATCCCTGGTGAGAGGAAATCCTGAGAGAGCTTCCACCTCTATATTTTTATAACATCTATTATGGATCAGAACTCTAGACAAAAAATGAAATCATTTTGGTGAGTATCTTGGGTAGTATTTTGAGGAAGCTACAAGGAGGAATTGTGGCATTTAATTTATAATATGTAAGTGAGCTCCTTGTATATTGAAATCTGCACTTTAATTCCCTAAGGAAAACAGAGTCGAGGAGTCTCTATGTTGAACTGCCACCACCAAAATCTTTAAGAGTTAGTTCCCTCAGAGGCATTTGGTCTAAAGCTAATGTATAACCTGGATTCCTGTTTCCAAGTAGAGAAAGACTGAGTATCTGAATTCCAATTATTCTAGACCCTTTTACTCTCAGAAAGTAAGAGGACTTTCATGAAGTTGAGCCCCTTTACAATATAACAGTGATTTCCTGCATCTACCTGAAAATGATTGTTCATCCTTTCTGCAAAAAATATGAAGGCAGAAAATTATCTTTTTTATAATTCAACTCATACAGCTTCCAGGTACGTTTAATGGTTAGATATATAAAGATGAAACATATCTCTATGGCTATAGAGCTTCCATTTGATGCATCATACAATAAATCCTATTTGTTGTTACTGTCATGTAGATATTTGGTTTGAATTATTTTAATCTAAATATTCAATATTCCTGAATAATTGCAATCTATAAACCATCACCATATAATACCCTCCCAGAATTAATCACAATTCACCAGATACAGTTTCTCTCCAGTATCATCTTGGATACTCTTTTTCTTATAAAGAAATTACTGGTATTTATAGGTGTTTTTTCTCTGGATCCAGGGACTTGATATGAGGAACTGTCAGACCATTGCTTCCCTACTTTGAATGTTGCTCAGAGCTCCCTCATTTCTACTTATATTTCTACATTCAGGTTCGCTTAAAAAGCCTTCACTCACCCCATTCTGACCCAACACCATAATAACCATTTTCCTACAGGACCCACACAGCCATATTCAGCACAGTAGTTAGTCGGCCCTTCCTGTCCCCTTCAAGATGGTATCATTCTGAAAATCAGGAATTCTATACATTTGTGTCCACATGCTGAATGCCCACAGCAAACATTTGGTTTATCCCTGTCAAATTTGTTTTAATATTAGGATCTTATCTAAAGACTATCATTAAAGTTAGAAAGATATAGTCTTATGCATTTTTCCTAATATTGTAATAGTGTTAGCTCTTACATTTAGTTCTATGACACATTTTGAATTATTTTTGTTAATTGTGTAAAAAAAAAGACCCAAGTTAATTATTTTATATGTACCCATCAAATTGGGCTAGTGTCATTTTTTGAAAAAAAATATTTTACCTATATGTAAGTGAGCTCGTCATATATTGAAATTCACATTTTAATTCTCTAAGGAAAAGACAGCCCCAGAGTCTCTATGTTGAACTGCCATCACCAAAATCATTAAGAGCTAGTTCCCTTAGAGGCCTTTGGTCCAAAGCTAATGTATAACCTGGATTCATATTTGATTGTCATGAATCCTTATGACTATTGAATTCTTCATAGATGTGAGTTTGTATCTGTATTGTCAATTCTGCTTCATTTCTCTCTATATCTGTACTTATGACAATGCCACACTAACTTCAGCACAGTTATATTGTAGTAAGTTCTCAAGTGAGAAATTGGATGTCTCCAAGTTTGTTCATCTCCTCTTTCATGTTTGTTTTGATTATCACTTGCATTATCCTTGGAATTTTATGACCAGTGTGTAAATGTTCGTCATAATAAAGCTGAGATTTTGATAGGAATTGCACTAAACTTATAGATCAATTTGGGAAGTAGTGTTATTTTGACAAAATTGAATATTATTGATTCACTAATATGGTATGTTTTTCCATTTATGTAGCTCTTTCATTCTGTTTATCGATGTTTTGTAAATATAAGTTTAATGTCTTGTGTTTCCTTTAATTTATTGTCAAAAAATTTATTTTTTTCATGCCATTTCAAGTGGATTATTTTATTGTTCACTGCAAACATACGGATATTCATAAGAATTTTTCTGTAGACCTTGTATTCTGCCATGTTGGTGAACTTTCAAATTTTCATCTAATAGCTCCTTTCTATTGGTTCCTTGGGATTTTTCTATGGACAAGATTACAACATTTTATAAGTAGGAATAGTTTTACTTCCTACTTTCAAATCTGAATGTCCTTTACTTTTATTTTCTTGCCTGATTTTACTATCTAGAGCTTCTAGTATAATGTTGAATAAAAGTGCAGGGTGTGGACATCTTGACATGTTCATTACCTCTGGGGCAAAGTCTTTCAGTCTTTCCCTTTTCAGTGTCATATTAGCCATGGATTTTTATAGATGCTTTTTTTATTTTCACAAAAACATTTGCCTCTTCCTCTTCTTCATAGGAATCTATATATTCATTAGAATTAATGCCTGAAGAGTTACTGGAACAAAGTTCCCAGGACAGTTATTGAGATTATCAGGGACTAATCACCACTATTTGATCAGAGAATGCAAATGAGGAAAATTCTGATATTTGTTAACATGTCTCATGTTTTGGGAATCTAAAGGTTTTTAACTACAAACACAGTTGAGCAGTTGGCAAAAAAAGAAAAAAAATTGGCCACAACTGGATGAAAAGGTTTGAATTATGGTTCACACTTGAGTGTGGGATGAGATGATAAATACATATATTAAATTTGTTTCACTTCCTCCATAGAATTCCAAGAAGAAAATGACACAAGGAAACCATTCCACCACAGTGACAGAATTTATCCTGGCTGGATTAACAAACAAACCAGAGCTCCAGCTGCCCCTCTTCCTCTTCTTCATAGGAATCTACATGTTCACTGTGGTGGGGAACCTGGGCATGATCATGCTGATTGGGCTCAGCTCTCACCTCCATACACCTATGTACTATTTCCTCAGCAGTCTGTCTTTCATTGACCTCTGCCAATCCACTGTCATTACCCCCAAAATGCTGGTAAACTTTGTGGTGGAGAAGAACATCATTTCCTACCCTGAATGCATGACTCAGCTCTATTTCTTCCTAGTTTTTGTTATTTCAGAATGCCACATGTTGGCTGCAATGGCATATGACCGCTATGTTGCCATCTGTAACCCTTTGCTTTACAGTGTAACCATGTCTTCTCAAGTCTGTTTCTGGTTGATAGTTGGAGTGTATAGCATGGGAATGATTGGTGCCACAGTTCATACAGTCTGCATGCTAAGAGTACTATTCTGTAAGGTTGATAAAATAAACCATTACTTCTGTGATCTTTTCCCACTATTAGAGCTATCTTGCTCCAGTACTTTTGTCAATGAGGTAGTAGTTCTGTCTTTCAGTGCATTTAATATCCTTGTCCCAATCCTGACCATCCTCAGCTCCTACATCTTCATCATTGCCAGCATCCAGCACATTCGCTCCACTGAAGGCAGAGCCAAAACCTTCAGCACCTGCAGCTCCCATGTCTCAGCTGTTGCTCTCTTCTTTGGATCTACTGCATTCATGTACCTGCAGCCATCATCAGTTAGCTCAATGGACCAAGGAAAAGTGTCTTCTGTGTTTTATACCATTATTGTGCCCATGCTGAACCCTGTAATCTATAGCTTGAGGAATAAGGATGTGAAACTTGCCCTAAATAAGTTATTTGAAAAAAGAAGTATCCCATGAAAAAGAGTATTTTACTTTAGCAAAAAGTTACAATTCCTGGATGTTTATAAGGAAGCAGTCCAGATATAGCAACGTATATCTACAAGTCATGAGATTACTACTCCTACTTGATTTCTTGAAAGAAAGGTGTCAAATGTAAGACTGGACTTATGGGATCAGACTCATGGAGGATAGCACCTGTTCATGATGCCCCATTATCCATCTATGCAGAGTAACCTGTATCACATCTGAACACATTTATAAAGCTTCAAAGTACTGACTAGGGTTGATAATGCCTTTTTTTGTATGAAACATTAGCTCATTTTAGGCATAAATTATTTATATTTGTCTGGAGAATAAATATATTTGGTCAGTATCCTTGATATTCTCATTACATTGCATATATGTCATTTTAAACTAGCCATATAGGCTAACATTTCTGAAAGTGTCATCGCTAAACTAAATTCTTTCAATAATTTATAATATATAAAATATTATGCAAATTCTTAGTAAGCTTGTAGAACTCTACCAGAAAATAGGCATGTTATGAGAGGTAAATTTGTTCCAACCCACAAGGAGATATCATTTTACTGGGAAAGATTGACAATAATAAATATGACTGATAATATCATGCATATTTTGACATAAATCTTTGCAATATTTCTTGCTCCCCAGTTTATGGGTGATGCTACTACCTATATTTTACACTCATTTCTCTATCCCAAGGAAACAATTTTTTCCAACCTTCTTTATGGAATCTCAGGTTTAAAAATGACATTCTTTTACTAGTGTACTCATATGAATTATTGATTTAAATGGAAAAATTAAAATAAGAAAATTATATTCTGACTAATAATAAATACCCCTCCTACTCCAAGATCAATATTAACTCTGGGGGAAAATGATCCTTTTGTGGGGACAGGGAAAGACCCTTTCAAGCAATAAATTTGCTTCTCTCCCCCTTCCTCATTTAAGCTTTCATTAGTATTCTTGTAAACAGCAGCCAGAAAACTTGAGTTAGTCTCCTGAGGCAATCATTGTCATTTGTAAGTCTCTCTTGGCATCCATCAGTTGCTTAGCTCCCACATATTCTCTTAGTGGTAGCAGCAACTACACATTTTGTTATTGTCTCTTTCTTCCATTAATCCCATCAGGTGATTAATTCACTAATTGGGTTAAGGCCTTCATAATATAATCATTTCTCCTTTGAACCTTCTTGCATTGTCTCACACATGAGCTTTTGGGGGGACATCTCACATCCAAACCATAACAGTACAGAATAGAAGACACGGAGACAAACCCACACATCTATAGTCATCTGGCCCTTGACAAAGGTGCTAAAAAGAAACACTGGAGAAAATATAGCCTTTTAAACAAATGGTGCTAGAAAAACTGGCTATCCATATGTAGAAGAATGAAAGTAGACCTTTGTTTCTCACCCTGCACAAAAATCAAATTAAAATGGGTCAACAACCTAGAAATTAGAACAGAAGAACTATATAACTCCTAAAAGACAATGTAGGCTCCACACTCCAGTTTTTAGTCCCAGGCAATGACGTTCTCAATAGGACCCCTAAAGCTCAATAAATAATGCTAATTGTTAATAAATGGGATGGCATCAAATTAAAAATCTTCTGCACAGCAAAAGAAACAATTAAGACTGTGAAAAGAGAATCTATAGGAGAAAAATCTTTCCTAGCTACTCTTAGGACAGAGGATTAATATCTAAAATATACAAAAAAAAATCAAAAAAAAATGTACATCAAAAAAATCAAATAACCAAATTAATAAATAGAGTAATTAATTTAAAACACTTTTCAAAAGAATACAAATGTCTACAAATATATGAAAAACTGTTCAACATTATTATCAATTAGGGAAACACAAAGAAAAATTACACTGAGATTTCATTTCACATTACTCAGAATAGCAGTCATCAAAAATACAAATAACAATAAATGATGGAGAGGATGTGCAGAAAAAGGAACACTGTTGGTAGGATTATAAATTAGCACTATGAAAATCAGAATGGAGGTTTCTCAAAGACTAGGCATGGAACTACCATATGACCCAGCTATACCATTCCTCGATATTTATAAATAAAATAATTAAAGTCATTGTACAACAGAGACACATGTATACCTACTTTTATAGCAGCACAATTCACAATAGCCAGTCTATGGAACCAGTCTAGATGTCCATCAGTGGATGAATGAATAAAGAAAATATGTACACACAGTGGTGTTTTATTCAGTCATAAAGAAAAATAAAATTAAATGATTGGTTGGAAAATAGATGGAACTAGAGACCATCACATTAAGTAAAATAAGTCAAGTTCAGAAGCTCAGGACTCAAATTTTCTTTCATATGTGGAAACTAGAGTGAAAAAAGGAAAAGAAAGACAGGGAGCAGGGGCCTAATGAAAATCAAAGAGAAATCAGTAGAGGAAAGGGAGGGAGGGAGGGAGTATGATTGGGAGTGATGTTGGACAAATCATATTGTTATATTGTGTGTGTGTGAGTGGATATTTAACCAAAAAAATCACACCATTATATACAACTGTAATGCAACAATAAAAATTGTGAGAAAAAAAGAAGAGAAAATACTATTTTACAACAGTGACTACAGTGTCCTTTATTCTGGCCATTCAAAAAATAACAAAAATCATAGCTCTATGGTAGATGTAATCTTTAATATTGCATAATTTTAGCCTGACCTAACCATAATATACGTCATTTGTCATCTATCTTACTTCTTCTGTTACTGAGACACCCAAATCACAACTTTAAAGTCTGAATTATAAACGTATTAACATGCCATGTTTCTGTTTTCTAACATAGCTGCTGCTCTGCCTTTTGTTTGAGTTTGCACTTGCCTGCTTATTGTCCAGTGGTACAGGACAATAATCTCCATAAAGGCACCTTCTCCACATTTCATTGCCAGACCTCCAGGAATATGAACACTCTATGCCATCCAATAAGCACTTATAGTTCTCTTATTTGTTTCTTATATTAAGAAGAAAGTGTGCATCTCATGGCATAGGCATTAAACTCTCACTAATCTCAAATAACTATATATGCCTTTTTAGCCTTCACTCTGTTAAGCTTTATTTTGAAGAATTCTTCCAGGATTTGTAAGATAATGATGACATTCTGAACTATTGAATATGAAGATTTTGAATTAGTAGTCTTGAGCTCTTTCTGAAGCAAATCTTAGTACAGATGTGATAACTTTTGAATATTCCCTTCCCAACAAACAAGGAGCTCTTGAATACTCATGTTTTCTGGATTTTCACTCATGTCATAAAAATGTTCAAAAATAATCAGTATGTTTGAAAAGGTGTTTGACAACTGATGAATAAATATAGCAAATCTTGTAGTAGAATGTTAATTGGAACTCAACCCAATCTAGACCACCACAATTCTCCATACCCAGTGTAGAGCATAATTTCACCTATACTGGCATTATAAAATTATTTGCTATGTCGGTTTTCAGGACATGATGTGACATGTAAGATAAACTACAATGGAATTTCTAAAAATAACGAGAGCACTATATTGTTAGTATAATAATCTGCATTGCAATACCCAGAAGAAATATTTTATGTGTCTTTCTTTGAGAGCTGGGGAGAATTAAATTGCTTTGGTTTTATTCTAGATAATGCTGCCTATTTTGTTTACATACATGTTTATTCATAGATACTTACTGGTCTAAACTATAGTTTGTCCCTACTCTCACTTGAAGGAATGTAGTTGAATGAGACATAGTGCTATAGGGCTATCCCCTGGGAGCTCTGAAGTTATGTCATATATAGAACTGAGCAAGGGAGGGGGGTGAGCCTCCTTGCCTGAGAAAATTTTCCAGGTGTGGAGCCTGTGAATCTGAGCCCAGGAGGAACCTACTGTCAATCTATTTCTTTCACTTAACACTGAGTTTTAAGTGATTTCTCTAAGCTATTGTTTTATCTATTATGAATAGTGATAATGAGTGAAAAATGCAACAGAATCTCTTAGGAGAATGCACCCCTTTTTCTATAGGGACTTAAAGTTATTTTTTTTCAGTAAATACATCTTTGAAACTCCACCTAAATTCCATATAGTACCTCTGTCTTCTTGTAGAAAAAAAAAAAAAGTCTGTTTCTTATGAGCCTGTTTTGCTTGTAGTGATTATCGGATAATTTGATACTTATTCTTCTTTATTTCCCTTTCTTCGACTGACACTTAGCTCCAGTAAGGCAGAGAATACATGCTCAAGTATTTATGGATGACTATACCAAACTTTCCTGCTCCCCATGTCATCTTCTCCCAGACTATCTTACATTTCAGCAGATATGTTGTGCACACGTTACTCCTTCAAAAACTGAGCCCAAACTTGCATTGGTGATATTTTATTTCAAATCTGCAACATGGGCTTTTCACTTTCACTCTGAAAACCTCTCCACACTCTAGGTGTCCACTTTGCATATATCTGAGCCAGGAGTTCTTGCCTTGTGGTTAACCCTGCCCAGTAGGATCAGAGACAGTAAGAACCCCACATATTCCTGTCACTCTGGGCCCCATCTTGGGAAACTGTATCTACTCCCAGGAGGAGGGGGCAAAATTGAATCCCAATGGCCCATAGCAGTACCTCATGTCACACTTCAATGTTAGTTTTCCCTTTTTCCCAAATCTGTAAAAAAAAAAAAAAAAAAAAAAAAAAAAAGCTTAAAAATGAGCAGATTAAAATTCCATATTTCACAATAATTTCAAGTACCTCAAGGTAAATTTAATTAAAAAATATAATTATTATCTCAAAATTAAATTTATGAACATTTTTATAAGAACTTTAAATATAATTTTTATTTTTATTTTAACAAACAAGTTACTCTTTACATAGAACCAAAGTTATGCCTATCATACACATATTTCCACTTTTCCTCAACATTTATTTTTTATTTCTAGAAGAAAGAGAATTCATTCTCTTTCCTTAAGAACTTCTAATGAATTTATAACATTGTCTAACAGATGTAGGGGTTCTGTGTTTGGGATTGAGATCTCTGATAGCTTCATGACTGTGGCATGCCTTGTGGCTAGGAAGTTTCTGTGCAAAGACACAGCATGCCTGGCTGCTGGGAAAACTTCTGTGAAGAGACACAGGATGCCTGGCTGCTGTAGCAATGTTCTTCATGATGACGCTTTGTGTTAGTCTTATCAGCCTCGACCTTGATCTCAGGCACACAGCTCCTGGGAATAAGGAACTCTCTTGTTAGACAACCACAATGTATCACTGAGCCTAAACCTGCCCACATAACAATAATTTTATACAATGGACTTTCTTGAGAGCTACACAAAGCTCCTAACACATTGCAACTTAGTGTATAATTGAGGAATAAGCTGCATAATATTGCTAAGTCTGTAACCTGCCTAGTAATACAATGAACACTATGTACTAATGATGCCAATGACCTAAAGTTACCTATTGATATAAATAAAACTTGGCAGCTTGTCCTCTCTGCCATTTTGCCATCTTTCTTTCCTGCCTCTGAATCTTGTCTCTGTATCTCTTTTTTATTTTCCTTACAACCAGATGCTTTTATTCCAAGTGGGGATTTTTTAAATTTTTAATTATTTATTTTTTATTTGTTTCTTCAGGGTGCTGGGAATTGGATCCAGGGCTTTGGAAATATAAGCAAGTGGTCTACCATTGAGCCACCACTGAACTTCACCATCAGCCCTAGCATTTCTGTTTTATGAATAAATTAAGACATTTAATACATTTAGGAAAGGTCAATGAAAAAGAAAACTTTCAAATATTGCATAGTGAATTGATTGTTAGGGCTATTGTATAACAAGTTGTTATACACTGGGTGGCACAGCAATTAAAGAACTGAAACTTTTTTAGGGGTGAAGATGGGAAATATTAAATTAATATAGGGGGGTTGAAGGACAGTCTCTTCTATGTCTTTTTCTTAGTTTCTGGTGATTGTTCACAATTCACACTAGATTTATTTATGTACTTATTTGGGGGCTCTGTAGATTTTTTTTTAAAATAACAATACAAAAAACTGTGAATATGATGTAACAATTGCAATAATAATCATTAGTGAGATTTTCTGAGCTATCACTTTAACCATGACTTCAAATGCATTACTCTATTTAATATTTACAATATAATTCTAGTAATATAATATTGCAATCATTCCCTTTGAAGAAACAAAAGCTTACAGAGTTTACACTACCTGTCCATAGTCCTAATAGGCAGTCAACCTTACAACTAAGAAGTAAGTTTGGCTCCAGTAGCCATAATTTAGCTCACATTACTCTCTGACCCATGAAATGGGGGCAGATCTGAGGACTTCTTAAGCATCCTTTCTTTGCACTGAACATTCTAATTTTCCTGTAGGATGTGCTACTGTCCTTGGAATGTCTTTCATTTTCCTCCCACTCTTATTTTCAGATCTAATCAAATTAAGCAAAATCTTTCCTATCTGTTTTGATGGAAGCAAAATGGACAACCAGATAGACAGACTTAAATTATAATAAATGATTACAACTGTTTGTGTAAACCCATTTCAAACAAAATTGTCTTATCTTTATGTCAGTGATAATGTGGCAGTTTATGAGTCAACTGGTCTTTAGTCCCACAAATCTTACTAATTCACACCATGTCCATGTGGTTTGTGCTCTTTTCCCCATAATTCCCAGAAGAAGATGTCAAAAAGTTTTTTTTTCTAATCATATGTTGACATATCTGGAATATGAATCTTAAACTATTGCTTCTTCATGCTAATTTTATCTTCAGGATACATTTTTCCTCCTCATTTTGTTACTTTAATGTCTTTCAACATGGAACATTCTACAAGTATAATTTTATTTTAAGTTGCATAGGTTTAAAGCATATGATATTTTGGTATAATACACATAGTGAAATAATTTAAATTGATCAAATTGACAAATTCATCTCTTCACATATTTTCTTAATTTGGAAAGGTGAGAGCACCTGAAATATACTCTCAGCAAATTTCCAGTATATGATACAATATTATTTACTGCAGTTTTTGCATGTTGTTACCTACTGTCTATCTATAAACACACACACACACACACACACACACACACACACCATGAAATATTACTTAGCTTTTAGAAGAGATTTTGAAATTTCTACATCATGGATGAACCTGGTGGTCAATATGCTAAATGAAGTCAGCCATACACAGAAAGAAAAAAAGTACATAATCTCACCTACATGTGGAAACTGACATGGTATCCTAAACACCTGTCCACTGTCTCTTTCCAATTTAAACTATCCTACCTAATACTGTGGGATCAATACTCATTGGATACAGTCTGTTTTTAAAAACTTTATGTAAAACTTGTGTGTTACCTTCTATTTATCATACGTATTAATTGGCTATTGCTGCTGTAAAAAAAAAACTACAATTTTTTAGAGACTTAAAACAACACATATTTATTATCAAATAATTGGAAAGGTCAAAGTCTAAAGTCGACCTCAATATGTGAGAGTCAGTGCGTTGACAGAAGTGGTTCTTTCTTCAGCCCTTGTCGCGACCCCTTGCCCGCAAGGAAGACGCAACTCAGGAATCTTCTTTCAGCAGTTTATTCAGGCCTTGATTAAAGTATCTTTTAGTGACCTTCCTCTCTCTCTCTCTCTACCCCCGAGCGCCCAAGCACAGCCTAATAAAGCCTCCCACGTACCAATCTTAAGCCGCCGCGTGGATCTTTCTTATAGGGTGGCAAGGGATAGCGTGCCAACTCTCCACAAAAGAATTTGTTTATCACAGGCCACAGTGGAAGCCGGCGCCATCTTCTAATGGCGGCCACAATCTACAACAATGGCTTACCACAGTTCCCCCTTCTATTTTATAAAACAATGCAGGCTAAAGTAGAGGTCCTATCCCACTGTGCAGAAGTGGCTGCAATGTATGGTTCAGTCCTAAGGAGGCGCCTTCCCCAGACCTGACCCCATATCAGCCGACGCCTTTTTTCGTAGGGCGGGGGTGTGGACGTCAAACCCGCATGCAATAGGACATGCTTTCCTTGAGGTCCGTTGAGGGATCACTCAAGTGCAGTGCTTTGCCTCGCATCCTGCATCGTGATGAAGGTAGACGAAGGGGGACAGCTGAGGCTGTTCTGTGGCTGTACACAATGACAAACGAGTTGACAGCACCCTGAAAGAAAGGCACGGACTTTAAGGCGATAGAGAAGCATTAGTGTGGAAACCCACCTGCGTGCAATGGCAGCAAGACCGGCAGAGTGCAAGGGCTTTCCAACACTAAGAGAATAACGAGGAAAGACATGCCGATCCCAGTGCAATGTTATAATAACTTGGGGTGCAACGACCATGTCAAAGATTTACTGTTTAAGCTGCGCAAGCCAGACTTTAGGTGAATTGCCATTTTCTAAAGCTGCAAGAGCTTGGATGACCATAGCCTTATCGTGAGCATTGCGGGCCTTGAGGCGACAGAGAAACCACAAACAGAGAAACATACCGAAGCAACACATTGCACCAAAAATGCCTACCCCCACCCACTCTTTAAAAAAGGAAAAGGCAGAAGATATCCAATCGGTGAATAGAACCAAAGTCACGGGATCAACACGGGTGCTATTCAAGACAGCTATCTGGGTTAGTTGAGACTGGATCATGTCTTCCGCTTCCATGGACCAATTTCCAGCCAAATATTCACCAATGATGCGGGAAGCATTCCTGGAATCATTAAATCTGACAGAGGTTATGCATAAATGTGCACGTTGGTCAACACAACCCAAAAGCACTAAGTCAGCCAATTCTTCTACCTGAGCTTGGAGTAAATCTATTCTTTGGTTGGCAGCTAAAATCCCTGACAAAATATGTTGATTAATTGTATTTTGGGATTCAAGTATGGTGGAAGTTTGTTGGACAACTTGATTAATAGTGGCAGCAGTTTGTACTTGATTGGCCATAGCCACTCCGGCCGTAACCGCTGCAGCAGCAGATATCGCCATGGCTGTCACTATAGCCGCTGTGATTCCAAAATCTCTGCGGACTCTAAGTAGCTCAACAATAGGGAATTTATCAGGATCCGCAGTGACCGGGATTGGGACGAAAGTTGGAATTTTTATAATCACTGCTACAGTCCAGGAACCATTCCAACACTCAGATAAGAGACAGGTAGTATGAGAACAATCCAGCATCCCCGATGAGGTGGCCTTAGCCGAAAGGAATAAGAAGGGGGATTGGACACAGACCATTGCAGGAGGCAATGTGGCATTATACAACAGAGAGTTGAATGAAACAGATGTAAGTCTATTACCTTGTTCACTTTCCCTAACAGTACCAGAAATATTAGCCAGCCAACTTTTGGCTCCTAGCAACTGAGCCAATGCAGAAATATCGGCTGAAGCCCCCTTTTCATTGGAAATCAGCCATTGAAACCAGGACCAACCTACTCCTGTAGAGGAGCTGGCACTATTGTTAAAGTTATAAACATACCTATTAAGAGAGGGGGAAAGGGAGAAACCTTTAGCAACTTGATGTTTCTCCCAAGAATGATCCTGACAAGGCGTAAAAATTGGGGGGAAATCAAGATTAGGGGAACAGTAAGGAGAGGCCTTGAAATGAGTGGCATTATAAATATTACTAGAAGAAGGAGGCACTGGGATTAGTACCTCGGAGATAATAGCCAAGGTAGTTATGTTAAGAGCAGAGCTGCTGTTTGCGGGGGTCCCTGAGCCTGATTGCTTCCCCGAAGCTACCTTGCTCAATACATCACTGATAATGCTTCCTGAGACCTGATTGGACCGCAATGGGTCCTCCCAGTTAGTCAAATTTTTGGTCTTAAGGCTAATGCAATTAGCGTTTCTAAGGCTGAAACAAAAAACTCCTGTGAGATTAACTTGAGATTGATTAAAAATTCTCTCCATGTCCCCTCTAGGAGAGGCACAGGGAGCAGACATCTCACATGAGGTTGAAAAAAGAGTGGGGAGGACACTAGAATTACCGTGAACCGGCATCGGCATTGGCCAGGCCCGTGCCACTGCCCACCACCGCATTGGTGTCGCCTGTGCCATCGGCACCAGCACCAGAGCCAGAGCACTTAGCAGAATGAAGATCTTCATCACAGGATTGTTGTGGTATCTCTTGTTGCTGGTCAGCTGATGTCGAGACTCTTCTTGCCAAGCGTTCAGGGACCCACAATGGTTCCATACGATCCTGGGGAAAAACACATACAGATCCTCGTGCCCATGTCAGCACGGGGTCAGGGCCGTTCCATTGGCCCGTAAGAACATCCTTCCACTTAACATAGCCAATCACAGAGGGCTGAGGGGACACATGTCTATCGGCCGCAGAGCGACCATGAATATCCAAATTCAAAAACTTAATGGTAAAGAGAGCTAAGGACAGGCGTTCTTTAGGAGTGTGTTCAGCTCCTATTCCCCCTTTTTGTTTTTGTAAAGTTTCCTTTAAGGTGCGATGAGCACGCTCAACAATGCCTTGTCCTTGAGGATTATAAGGCAAACCATGAGTAAGTTGCACTCCCATAGTAGAACAAAAAGCTGTAAATTGTCTGCCAGTATAAGCAGGTCCATTATCAGTCTTAAGGGATGCAGGTGCACCCCATGCTGCCCATGCCTCTAAACAGTGAGTAATGACATTACGTGCCTTTTCTCCCGATAAAGCAGAAGCATGGATAATTCCAGAGCACGTATCAACGGAAACATGCACATACTTAAGGTTACCAAAGTCAGGTATATGTGTCACATCCATTTGCCAAACAACCAATGGCTTTAATCCCCGTGGGTTTACTCCATAATTAGGGGGATGAAGAAATGTGACACAATGGGGACATTGCAATACTATCTGCCGAGCATCCGCTCTTGAAATGGAAAAACGCCTGCGCAGCGTTAATGCATTAACATGGAAGTTTTGGTGAAACAACTTAGCCCCCTCTAAGGAGGAAGCCAAGCATATCAATTGACCTCTAGTGGCTAAGTCCGCACAGGCATTACCTTGGGATAACGGACCAGGAAGAGAGGTGTGAGCCCTGATGTGCATTGGATAAAAAGAAGCAGTGCAGTTAGAGATAAGCTGTTGAAGCTGAGTAAAGTAAACAGACACATTGTGGGCATCACTAATAGTTCCCACGGCCTCCAGGACTTTTAGTGCTTGTACCACATAGCTGGAGTCCGAAATAAGATTAAAAGGAAAAGAACACTGTTTAAAAACTTCAATAACAATTTGTAGTTCTACCCATTGTGGATTTCCAGGAGCAAATTGATGCTGGATAGGGGGAGAGTCATTAATTACGTAGGCTCCCATTCCAGACTTGGAACCATCAGTAAAAATGTTAACAGCCCCCGGAATTGGACTGGATGAAGTTACCTTAGGGAAAATGATGGGATGTTCTTTAACAAAATGGAGTAATGGATGAGAAGGGTAGTGATTATCAATACTCCCTTGAAACGAGCAACACAGAATAGCCCAGTTGTCTAGAGTAGCACATAAAACATTAAGTTGAGCTTTACTGTAGGGTATGATAAGAGAAGAAGGTGATTGGCCGAAAAATTGAATGCTTTGTTGAATCCCTTTAAGTGCCAATGCTGCAACAGCATCAGGATAATATTCTAAGGATTTTCCTGGGGATACATGTGGGTGGATCCATAGTAAAGGCCCATCTTGCCACAGTACTCCAGTAGGCTGCCGCATAGTGGCAAGCACACATAACTGGAAAGGTTTATCACTCTGGAGCCTGCATAGAGTGGCATGCTGTATAGCTTGTTCTACTTTTATAAGGGCCACTCTAGCCTCAGTAGTGAGGCTACGAGGGGAAGCAAGATCTGGATCACCCTTAAGAGTAGCATACAAAGGCTGGAGCACAATATTAGGAATATGTAAATATCCTCTTATCCAATTAATATCTCCCAGCAATTTTTGAAAATCATTTAGAGTTTGGAGATCTTGAGTCCTGATGGTAATTTTTTGTGGTTTTAATTTGTCATACCCAATTGTCGCTCCCAAAAACCTGATAGAATCCCCCGTTTGAACCTTTTCAGGTGCGATGTGCAGTCCATGTTGAGCCAACAGCATCACGAGTTCTTTATAAGCCTCATAAACTGTCTGTTCTAATTTTGCGGCCAATAACACATCATCCATATAGTGAATGATCTTGGTGGAGGAATACTTATGTCTGAGAGGTGTGAGTGCCTTCCCCACATACATCTGGCACATCGTGGGACTGTTAGCCATCCCCTGTGGCAACACCACCCACTCAAACCTTTGATCTGGTTCCTCGTGATTACACGAGGGAAGGGTGAAAGCAAAACGTTGTGAATCTCTAGGATGCAAAGAAATGGAAAAGAAACAGTCTTTAATGTCAATAACAATTATATGCCAGCCTTGAGGAACAGAGGAGAGCAGAGGCAGCCCTCTTTGAATGGGCCCCATAAGCTGAATCTGAGCATTAACTGCTCGTAGATCATGCAGTAGGCGCCACTTCCCTGATTTTTTCTTAATGACAAATATGGGAGTATTCCATGGAGAAGTAGAAGGTTGGATGTGACCCAAATCAAGTTGTTCTTTGACTAGATCATGGGCTGTTGCCAGTTTAACCGAGGGAAGAGGCCACTGAGGCACCCAAACAGGCTCCTCGGTGAGCCATGTTATGGGCATTTGAGCCCCAGTGGCCCCTAGGAAAAACCCAGACCAAACCTGTTAAGCTTTTGATGACCTTGCACAGGATGCTTACGTCCCTGTAGGTGCCTTCCTAGTCCTAGACCTGGCCTATACCCCATATTTTGCATGATATGTCGAGACACTGGGGAATAGTCATTACTAAGAGTGAACCCCATGTCTTTCATCAGATCACGGCCCCATAAAGAAATAGGTAAATCAAGTACATAAGGCTGAAAGGTACCATCGTGTCCTTCCGAGTCCTTCCAAGATAGATGTCTACAGCTGATTTGAGGGGCTTGGGCATATCCAAGTCCTCTTAAGGATTGATCAGAAGCCTGCACTGGCCATCCCCTAGACCAGTCCTTAAGGGCTATGATACTACGATCTGCTCCTGTGTCCAGCAATCCCACAATAGATTTACCTTCTATGCTTAATTCCAAAGTGGGGCGATTGCTCATATCCAGTGATAAATAGGCACAATTTCCTCCGGTGGTACCAATCTGATTTCCTGTCCGTGACCTTGAGTCAGCAGGGAAGTGATTATGCAAACTAGGCAAAATTAGCAATTGAGCAATCCGATCCCCTGGGGAGATAGACACAATGCCCCTTGGAGCTTCCACCATAACCTTTACTGCCCCTACAGTATCAGGGTTTATAACTCCGGGGAAAACATGGAGACCTTGTAGGATAGAGGATGCACGTCCAATTAACAAACCTACAGTGCCAGGGGGTAAAGGCCCTTTGAACTCAGTTTCCACCAATTGGACTCCCATCTTAGGTGTTAATACGAGTCTGGAGGTGGAACAGAGGTCCAATCCCGCGGCACCTGTAGTGGCTCTCCGCATCTCATGGGATGGCACAGAGAAGGCCATGTCTCGGGTTCGGGTGTGACATTCTCCATTGCCCCATATATTTGTGGGCCCTGGGGTCGGGGGCCCCTTCGGCCGTTTTTTGGCCCAGCTGAAATAGGCTGTCCATGGATGTCCCTCACTGATCTACACTCTCTTGCCCAATGCTTCCCCTTTTTGCATTTTGGACACAGCCCCGGTTGACGAGGGCCATTAGAAGGGCCACCGCGAGGAGGTCCAGTAAAATTGCCTTTTTTGGGACAGTCACGTTTGAAATGGCCGGATTGACCACAATGGAAGCATGTTCCGGCACCAGGACCGCCCCCTTTTGCGATCCGAAGGACAGCAGCTGCAAGACCTGCATTAGTTAAAGGTCCTCCAAGCTCTCTACACACTTTCATCCAAGCTGCTATGCCCTTGTTTTTATAAGGAGCGATTGCTGCTTTACATTCTTTGGTGCATTGCTCAAAAACAAGTTGTTTAATCAAGGGCATTGCTCTATCAGGGTCACCAAAGATTTTTCCTGCGGCATCCACCATCCTAGCAACAAAGTCCGAGAAAGGTTCTGTGGGGCCTTTCATGATTTTTGTTAAATTGCCAGACACTTCTCCTCTATTTGGGAGTGATTTCCATGCACGGATACAAATGTTATTGATCTGTTCATATACCTCAGGGGGGTATCCTGTTTGTTGATTAGCAAATCTGCCTTGTCCCAAAAGCATTTCCTTGTCCCAATGGGGGTGTCCCGCCGCATAGTTTTGGGCAGCCTGCTCTACAGCACCCTCTAGCACAAAGGCTCTCCAGTCCAAATATTTGCCTGGAGAAACACAAGCCCGAACAAGGCTAGCCCAATCAGAGGGAGTCATACAGTATCTAGACAGACTCTCCACCTGAGTTAATGTGAAGGCGGCATCCACCCCATAAGTGCGCACAGACTCTGCCAGGGTCTTCACAATTTTGAAATCTAAGGGCTCATGGAATCTTCCCCTATTGTCATCCTGGAAAACTGGATAAGCAAGACCCATCTCAGCGTTAACAGCCCTCCATGCTTGGGCATGGAAAGCTCTCCTCGAAACACCCTCACCGTACGGCGGCGGGTCCGGAGGATCATTTTTCTTGAGCTCCTGTTTATTTTTGTTCCCTTCTCCCATAGTTAGACTCCCTAGCTGCCGAGACAGTCTCCCGAGCTCCTCCTCCTCATTCTCCTCCTCTTCTGACCCACTTTTGCATGGGAGTGTGCGCAGTGTACTGAGATCTGGATACAAGCGTTTCCTCCCCCGTTTCTCGCTCTGCACATTCCCTTCCTCCTGAAATATTTCACTCCGTGCCAGAGACAATCGCCTCCTCCCCTGTTTCTCGCTCCGCACACTGCCATCCTCCTGAAATACGTCACTGCCTGCCGGAGATAATTGTTTCCTCCCCTGTTTCTCGCTCCGCACACTCCCACCCTCCTGAAATACCTCACTGCCTGCCATTTCTGATCTTTCTTCATGTAATTGCTCTAAAACTTCTTGTCCTTTAGTAAGTGCTTCCTGACATCTGCCATCTGCGAGGCAACTACGGATCATCTTCCAAAGGGGTATCACCCCACCCTCTAATATGCCCTGCTCAGAAGCAAAGTCAAGATCTGTGCCTAACTTATCCCAGCTAGGTATAGTGAGGCTGCCAGAAAATGCGAACCACGGGGCAACAATATCTGCCTTCTGTAAAAATCTCTGTAAAGTACTACGTTTCACTTTTAGGCCCTTGGAACGTAACAGGTTATCTAGGGCCAGGAGAAGCGGACTTGAAGATACGGCACCCATGACACAACAAAAGACACACAAAAAACAAAAGTGAAAGTAAGAGCGAAAGTACACAGTGCAGCTGCAATAAGATTTAATGCTCTCTCTGGCTTTACAGAGGAGCTGCCGCTTTGATAGCGGGTCCCAATTACCTAGGACTAATCTCCGCTTTGACCGCGGGTCCCAATTATCTAGGACTGATCTCCGCTTTGATAGCGGGTCCCACTTATCTAGGACTGATCTCCGCTTTGATAGCGGGTCCCAATTATCTAGGACTGATCTCTGCTTTGACCGCAGGTCCTACTTACCTGGGACTAATTGGTGCACCACCCCTGACTGCTGAAAGTTCTGGTTCCCGGGTTTTCAGCACCACTTGTCGCGACCCCTTGCCCGCAAGGAAGACGCAACTCAGGAATCTTCTTTCAGCAGTTTATTCAGGCCTTGATTAAAGTATCTTTTAGTGACCTTCCTCTCTCTCTCTCTCTACCCCCGAGCGCCCAAGCACAGCCTAATAAAGCCTCCCACGTACCAATCTTAAGCCGCCGTGTGGATCTTTCTTATAGGGTGGCAAGGGATAGCGTGCCAACTCTCCACAAAAGAATTTGTTTATCACAGGCCACAGTGGAAGTCAGCGCCATCTTCTAATGGCAGCCACAATCTACAACAATGGCTTACCACAAGCCCTAATGGGGGAGACCCTTTCCTTGCCTTTTGTCAGCTTCTAGAGGCTCTTGTGGCTGCTTTGCTTGAGTTTCCATCTCCACAACACTCCAACCTCTTGCTTCCATTGTCCTGTCTCCTACCTACTCTGTTTATTCTGTCTCCCAATGATTAATTTCCATCCAACATGCAAAATAAATTCACTCTTTCACAAGGTCTCCAAAAGATTCAACCTATTACAGCACAAATTCAATCCCAAAATCTCACCCAAGTTTCATTAGATCAAAAGCTCCAAAATATCATCTAAATTATATTAATATTATGGATGAAAATCTGAGTATGATCAATTTTAGAGCAAAATTCTTCTCCATCTAAGGATCTGGGAAAGAGAAAAAGAAATTGTCCACTCCCATAACATAGGGATTCTGGTTGAAAATATTTGCATTCAATCCAGCTCCAGCTCTCTCAGTCTTTTTGTCCAGCACTGTCTTGTAAGAATCAGTCATAGTCTGCACCCTTGAGATAGTGTGAATGACAATGAGTATTCTCTGAAAGAAATCCTAGAACCTGTAGTTGCTATAGCACCAAAGGAAAAAGAGGATTTCTGAAGCCTAGATGCGGGATTATTGAAAATTTCTTTGTTGGGGCTGGGGTTGTGGATCAGCAGTAGAGAACTTGCCTAGCATGTGTGGGGCCCTGGGTTCGATCCTCAGCACCACATATAAATAAATAAATAAATAAATATATGTATTGTGTTCAACTACAACTAAAAAATAAATACCTAAAAAAACCCACACAAAACAAAACAAAACAAAAAAACATTTCTTTATTGATTTTAAATGTGCAGTGCAAGTAGAAATACTAATCCAGATCATACCTGATTCACTTTAAGGTAGTCACGCCTTAAGTCGTTGCACTATTTTTCTCAGAGCACCTAACACACAACTATCCATATTTTTTTCTGAGATTCATTCATTTTCACAATTCACATTCAGTCTGAGAATTCTTTTAGGAAAAAATATAAAGATATAAGAAGTGAAAAGGAATTACAGGTAAAATTAACATGTAAATGATATGTTACATCACTTTTACTAATCCTAATGTATCATGATTCCTAAAACACAATTACAAATAGATAAGATTCATGAATCAATTATTTAAATTACCCACTTATACATGATATAAAATCAAACATTTTTGTGCAAATAAGTAAATTCTTTATATCTGATATTAGTAATATATAAGTTGTCAGTAAGGTAACTAGTTCTCTAACACCTGGTACTCA
This sequence comes from Callospermophilus lateralis, assembly GCF_048772815.1. Taxonomy (NCBI): domain Eukaryota; kingdom Metazoa; phylum Chordata; class Mammalia; order Rodentia; family Sciuridae; genus Callospermophilus; species Callospermophilus lateralis. The sequence continues at coordinate 104,217,016 of NC_135306.1, forward strand.
TACTGTGGGCTATGAAACAGTAAAACTGAACAGGAGCTGGTAAGAAATCCAGACTCTCAAACCCCACTCTGGGATGGCAATCCGTATTTTAACATAGATGTCCTTGTGCTCAAATCATTACCACTAATTATTAAGTTTAGACTTGATAGAGAAAATTAATCAACTGGGGAAATGTTAATATTAATTGCTGTTTATTCCCCAAAGTATTATCCCTGAGAAATGGAAATCCTTAAGAGTGTGTGCTTTGTGTTGTTTGGTACCAGGCATAAGTAAATCAAGGAATAACCTTCAGAGACAACAACCAGAACTGCTCAGGTGACTGTGAAATTGAGGATCAAGTGAAACAAACTGAAAAGTAAGTTTTGAGACACTGACCAGTGATGCAGACCAACAACAAACATGACTCTGAGACTGAGGACTATGCCCTACCCTCTTAACACCGAAGACTGCATAATACTGGGTACCTACCCTGCACCTACATTAGTGCACTTTTCAAGCAGTAAATACAATTTGGCATTGAGGCTTCAAACAGAAGAAAGGTGAGTGTTTTCATCCCACACCTATGATTTGAAACTATTAGGTCTGGAAGTAATCACTGTGAAAATTCAGGAACTGTGAAAATAAATTTATTTATTCAATTTTTAACAATACATTTTTTTAAAAAAAAACTCCCACACTATGCCAGCCATTTTGTTAGTTCTTAGGATGTAGAGAATAGGTTTGGTCCAACACCTGACTTATAGCATAGTCCAGAGTCTAAAAGGGAGGAATTTAGGTATTTAGTCTGGAATAGGAAGTTTCACTCAGTTGCAAGGAACTAGAGCATGTTTCCATAATGACATCAATTTTAAATGTTATTTGAAAAGAAGCAAATGTTTACTGGGCAGAGGGGAAGGTGCTGGTAAGACTGTGTCATGAAAAAGAAATGGTGAATAAAATGTTAAACAGCTGACTGAAGGTGATCTATTCTAGGAACTGAAAGAAATAAATTGTTCCTGTGTAGCCAAAAAGTATGGCAGGAACTGAAAGGAGAGGGGACAAGAGATACTGTGAATCTGTGGGCTTTATTGTAAGAGCAATTTTGGAGTATTTCTCTGGATGTTCCAGAAATTGGACCATCATCTGGTTTTGGTCAAGTGTATCTTAGATCTAGAAATAAGCAGCTCATTCCATTTCTAAGAACTCAAATATCGGAATAGTTTCTTTATATTAAATAAAGGATGTGTCCTTAAGTCTTTCAAACAGCATACACAAAATAATATTTTCTTTCCTTTTGTTTACATTAGGATATTTGAAAATTCCTACTAATTATCCCCTTGCCTTCAAACATTTTCTAAGCTCTTAATAGCTATTTTTTTGTGTGTGTGTGGCTTCCATCTTATCGATGTACCTCCTTAAAAAGGACATCCATAACTGAACCAGAAACTCCAGGTATGATATGAACAGTGATTCCTAACCCCCAAAACACATGGAAAATGGTGATGTTAATATGGCATACCATAATAAGTGGATAAGACAGTTGTGTTTGACAGAAAGTAGCCAAGAAACCACAAGCTCATCCACTACACATGAGAAACAAGGACAAAAACCTCAGTGCCATTTGGAACTGTTTTTGATATTCCAATTCCATGGCACTTGAGTTAGAATTTATATTACATATCTTATTTGAATTTTTAGCCATCAGTATATAGCATTGTATCTTTACAAATTAGATATGAATCTCTCATTGATTTATCTACTGTCCATGGTTCCATGGAGATAATTACATTAATAAGGAATTCTAATTTTTTATATGAATTGCATTAAACCTGATATCTCATATGTGAAGAATTCATTTTTTTAAACTAAGATTAGAATTTAATATATATATATATATATATATATATATATATATATATATATATATTCCTTGCTAGATTTTAATCCCATTTATTTTAACTATTTTAAACATATGTGTGTACATTCTCCTGTTTTGTTATTATCCTACAGCATTGACTAGTACAGTAACTTGGGAGTACTAATGACCACAGGGAGTTAACTATACCATGGGGATTTGACTCACAGAAGGAAAACTTCAGTTTTAATTTCATGAAACTCTTTCCAACTGCACTCCCTACCATGATCCCTACCATGATGACTACAATTCATTTGAATTGTAAAGAAGAGAATAGAATAAAAAACATTTGATAGTCATGGTGTTCAGTGACTAATCTCATGCCTGGATGTTACATAATTTATGACCACACTTAACTAGCTTTGATACAAGTATTAATAACTAAGATTAAATATAATATATAGTCATGCATTTTTAGAATTTGACCTCATGATCACAGGGAACCATAATTTGCTTCACAGGCAAAGGTATTTTTCAGTCTCATATTCATCCTTGGCAGATTAAAAAAATAAATAATAGAAAATATCTTTTTAAATGATTACAAAATTTCAAATGCATTTAACTGCATAATTTTGAATTAGGGAGAGCATTCAAAGTTTAATGTCTCTGTGATTTCACTCCAGTTTGATTGCCACATTATATACTTCACTATGGTGAACTCTAGCATAACATTTTTCTAATTCTTAACACAAACCAGTTGAGATGTATTAACAATCAATTCAACAATTAGTTGTATTGCATATCCTTCCAGATTTATTTCATCTGTAAATTTGGTGACCACAGATTAACATCTCAATTGTAATTAAAACCTGGAAACTGTATTAACAGGATGAGTTCTAATTTTTCCCAAACTCAACTAATCATCAGAATTACTTTGATAGTTTTGTGGGGGTTTGCTGTTTTATTATTGTTATTTTGTTTTTTAAAAATTCTGATCTCTAAACCCCTCCTGAAAGATTCTGATTCATAAAATCTGGTACAGGGTTAAGAGATCTAAATTAAACAAACAAACACAGTTTCTCCAGATATGTTGAGGAAAAATGTGAAAGCTTATGAATAAAGAATTTTGAAAATATTTTAACAGTCCTATAAGCTATTCACATACCTAAAATTAAAAAAAACTGTCAAATATCACAATGAGAGAGGAATTAGTGGCATTGGTTAACTAATGTCATCGTGCCTATAATATGGAAGGTTGGTATAATGTTCAAAGTTTACAATTCCTGAAATAGTAATATGAGCAAGTTATTTGGAGCTGTACATATAACCTTCAGAAAATTAAAAACAAAATGTTTATTGGAGCTATTCTACAGAGATTAAGTTTTCTTCTTTTCCATATTTTTATTGGTACATGATATTTGCACATAATGATGGGATCTGTTGATACATATTCATACATGTACACAATATGACAATATAATTTGGTCGATATCACTCCCCAGTATTTCTCCTTTCCCTTCCTTCCTTCCCTCCCCCTGGAGGAAAAAGCTAAGAAAATACCTATCTATATACAGAGGTGAAGCAGTACATTTTGTAGTTCATCATAACCATGTTCACACTTTTAAATTCATCATGTTTTTGTTAAAGCTGTAAACGCCCTAGATGATTCTGATGACAAATCTTACTGGAAATCCCTGGATTCATAAACACTCTTTGTGTTCAGGTGTGCTCTGCATCTGACCATATAGCAACAGCCCACACTACTCTATCTCATTCACAATCAAACTAGAAGATCCCAATCCACCCACTGCTATGAAGTGAGGATAAACTGTCAGCTACAGATCTGGCTGAAATATTGGATTCGATATAAAATTCTCTGATTTGAAAAACATTGGATTCTGGAACTCAAAGCATCTCCTTATCCTGTATATAGAGTAAAGCGGAGACAGATTCAAAGAGAAAGGGGTGAAGAGCATGAAGGACATTATTTTATCATCTTGAGTTTGTAGAGAGTGATATTTATAACTGCTTAAGAGTCAATATATTAACTCTTCTCCAATATCAGGCCAAGGCAATATTTTCTATAAATTCTGAGAGATATTTGTAAGTAGCCAATTGATTCCTCAGGTATTTTAATATTTATTTAGGTATAATATCCAGGAATTGGATTATGTTGAGCTTACCCATAAATCTGAGAGTCTTAATATTTTTACAATATTAAGTGGTCAAATCATGAACATAGTAAATGCTTACATTTATTAAGGGTTTCTGTAATTTGTGGCAGGATTATTTGGAAGTTACATTATAGAAACATTGCATGCATTTATTAAATTTATTGCTACATTCTCAATGTTATCTTGGTGCTATTTTACATTATAGCGTATTTAAATTTATTTCATTTGTAACTTATTTCAAATAATATATTTTAGTATAAGGATACAGAGTGACCTAATGGAAGAAGAGGAAGAATGATATGATCTGTAATCACTAAACAAAAATAAATGTCTGATACAGTAGTGAAAGAGAAAGGAGGCATCAAACAAGATGATATGCCAAATATAAAGTGTTCCATTTCATGGCAAAAAAAGGGTTTGATAATTATTAAGTTAAAGGAAGAAAAAGAAAGAAAATTTAGTTAAGTACTGCCATATTTGCTCAGTAGGTATCAAAAGAGCAGCCAAAAAACTCACTGTCCATATGAAATATTAAAATAATATATTTAAAGAATTAGAAATAATTCATTATTCAAAAATCTGAAACTAAACTTGATTTAAGATGTATTAAGAGTATTTATAAAACTAGATCATATGCTATGTTATTAAAACTGCAGAAATTTGCAATAATTTACATATTTCAGAGTATGTGCATAATGTGAACAAAATGAAATTACAAAAATATTTTTTAAAGAGAAACAGCTTACAAAAGAAACCCAACACTTTTAAAGTTCACAATGCACTGTACATAATCCATGAAATAATAAAAATGGAACAAATTGCAAAGTATTTTAACCTGAATATTATTATAAACTTGATATATCAAAACTTGTGAGATACAACTAAATTAGAGGGGGAATTTCTAGAGCATATGTACACATTAAAATAGAATAAAAATGAAGTATTGATCAGGTATGGTGGTTCATGCTTGTAATCCCAGCAGCTCAGGAGGCTGAGTTAGGAGGATCAGAAGTTCAAAGCCAGCCTCAGCTACTTAGCAAGGCCCTAAGCAACTCAGTGAGACCCTGTCTCTAAATAAAATACAAAATAGGGCTGGGGATGTGGCTCAGTGGTTGAGTGCCCTTGAGTTCAATCCCTGGTACCCTCCCTACCAAAAAAAATGAAGTATTGATTCAAGTTTGTACTTTATAAAGTTTAGAAAAGAACAGGAACTCATCGAAGAAAAGTGTAAAGAATAAAATAAAGTCATTGGAAAATTTTTAATGGAAAATAAATACACTACTTATAAAATCAGCCTAATTAAGAGTGAGTTTACCTAAATTGACCGATAAACAAAATTAGAAAACTTCTAGAATGAGTGCTGAGTAATGAACACAAACAGGAAAATACCCATAATTTACACTTATTATAAAAAAGCTATAGTATAGTATTTAAAAATTATTTATTAAGTAAATGTTTAAAAAAACTAATGAAATTCATTTGATTACTTGGAAAATGGGCAAATGTGTTGGAATTTCAACTTAGGAAAACTGTAAGATAAAAAATCTGATAAGTGAGACTTATGAAATAAATTGAAACCATTATCAAAATTTTTACATAAAGAAAACCACATTTCTAGGTTATTACACTGGTGCAAACATCCCAATATTTAAAGTAAATTTTGTAATTTTGTGTGTTATATTTCAAAATGTTTTTTTAATATTTCTGTCAGTGTGTGATGTGTGTGTGTATAGTGTGTGTGTGTGTATATATATATATATATATAGTTTTTCCTATTTAAAAAATGAGTATAAATTCATTCTAATTACATTTTATAAGTACCTCAACGTATTCATCTATTCACATATTGATGAACATTTGGGTTTTCTCCAATTTGGTATCATTAGAAATAAAGCTGCCATGCACATTCTCCTATAAGTCTGATTTATCATGGGTAAAACTCAGGGGAAGTCATATTGAATTTCACAGTATATGTTTAAATTCATAAAAATTTACAAAACTCTTTTCCATGTTGCTTGAAATTTTTTACATTCCCTGGAAGTTTTGTAAAATAAGACTAGTTATTCCTCTCCAATACTTGGTATTGACAGAGATTTGTTTTGATTTGACTTGATTTGATTTTGTGGGGCAGGGGGGTACTGTGTACTGAACTCAGGGGCACTCAACCACTGAGCCACATACCCAGCCCTATCTTATATTTTATTTAGAGACAGAGTCTCACTGAATTGCTTAGCACCTTGCCATTGCTGAGACTGGCTTTGAACTCAGCAATCCCATCTTAGTTTCCTGAGCCTTGGGATTATAGGGGAACACCTCTGCGGCCAGCTTTAATTGATTTTGTTTTGTTTTTCACCTGTTCCCATAAACATATGAAGAGGCATCTGGTGCTTGTTTCCCACATGACTAATGACCTTGAGCATATTTGCATATGCTGAGTCTTCACATGCTAACTCACATGTCACTTTGTAAAGTATCTGTTTGGATATTTTATTTTTAAAAAGATTTTGTTATTTTCACATTATGATAATTTTTATATTTTGGATAAAGCTCTTTCTTATACATATTTATTGCCTTCTATTTGCCTTTGCATTTTCTTAAAGGTATCTTTTGAAACATAGTTTTTATTTTTGATGAAGTACAAATTAATTCTTTTTATGGTAAGATTTTTATTTGCTTTCCTTTTGTTTTTTATTTATGTGCTTGTGTTTACATCCTTTCTAAGAGTATAATAACTAGTGCAAGGTCTCAAAGCTTCTTTTTAATACTTACTTTCAAATGTTTATAGGTTACGCCTTTTTTAAATTTATGACTTTGTCACATTTATTTCATTGTAAAAGTATGATATAAATTTTTAGATTATTTTTCATTTTACCTTCTTTTTTTATAATTCATTTGGATTCCATTCGGAGTTTTACTCTGGTATGTGCAATCATTGTCTGTTCATAATTTAACACAATAGGAGACAACATTCATATTTTCATGTTTTCCCAAAGCATAATCCTACTTTGAACTCCATGCTAATTCACAAAAGATTAAAGAAATTTGGGATATCAATATTTGCATTGTTGTAATTTGAATGCATAACTAGAGCTTGTTTTCTAATTGATACATTGTTAATAGTTAATATGAGCATGATAATAATATTGTTCATCAACTAATTGATGTTTCAGCCAATTCTATTATGAGGTAGGTAACATTTTTATTTCTTTTGTATCTTTACAAAGTTAAGACACAAATAAAGGTATTTTACTTGCCCAAGGGTATAAATTAATATATGATGGAGTCATAATATGAACACAGGAACATTGACATTAAAAAGGACCAAGTCTGTTTCTCTCAAGTACTGGTACTGCGACTACAAACCAGCTAATTGTGAGCTGCTCTAGCAAATCTGCAGATTTGCATAACAGTTGTGTAGATATTGCTTAATTTTAGTAATAGTATCTGATAATTTCACAAAAAAATTGAAAAATCTGACAATAATAACTTCTCTGTTCACCTGTGTCAGGAATCATTTTGATGTTATTAAAGATTGGTAAACTTAGGCAGGGCTTGCTCTCTTCAACCTTTCACTCAGCTATTTTTATATTAACTTCTCTAGATAATTAAATTTTCTGAAAACATTTAAGTTGGCTAAACATTTTTATATAAAATACATTTATAGTTTCAAAGAATCAAGTAAGGGTTAATATAGTTATTGAAAATGCAAGAGCTGAAGAAATTATGGTTTCAAGGCTAACAATGAATTTTTAAAAATACATTTATTGAAAATAAAGCTTAATAAATATTAAATTGAAGCAAATTTTGCTTAACTGACCCAGGTCAAACAATCATATAAACACTAAGGGGACATCTAAACTGGAAATTATAGGTATGGAGCACCCACATGTAAATAAAAAGAAAAGTGAAATCCCTCCAGCAAACATGTTTCTTTATTGTTGTTGTTTTGGTTTGCTTTTTTCTTTTCTTTCCCTTCAGAAGCTGAACAGAGGACATGACGACAAAAAATCATTCCACAGTGACTGAGTTCATCCTGGCTGGACTCTCACAGCAGCCAGAGCTCCAGCTGCCCCTCTTCCTCTTCTTCCTAGGGATCTATGTGCTCACAGTGGTGGGGAACCTGGGCATGATCATACTGATTGGGCTCAGTTCTCACCTGCACACCCCCATGTACTACTTTGTCAGCAGTCTGTCCTTGATTGACTTGTGTCATTCCACTGTGATCACCCCCAAAATGCTGGTGAACTTTGTGTCCGATAAGAATACCATTTCCTACCTTGGATGCATGACTCAACTCTACTTCTTTCTCATTTTTGCCATTTCTGAGTGTCACATGTTGGCTGCAATGGCCTATGATCGATATGTGGCCATCTGTAGCCCACTGCTTTACCATGTCATCATGTCCTCTCAGACTTGCCTTTCCCTGATTTTAGGAGTGTTTATTATAGGTGTGGTTTGTGCATCAGCTCATACAGGCTGCATGATTAGAGTCCAATTCTGCAAATTTGATGTGATCAACCATTATTTCTGTGATCTTCTTCCCCTCCTGAAGCTCTCTTGCTCGAGTACCTATGTCAATGAAGTGCTGATTCTGTTTTTTGGCACATTTAACATCTTTGTCCCCACCTTGACCATCCTTAGCTCCTACAGCTTTATCATAGCCAGCATCCTGCGCATTCGCTCCTCTGAGGGCAGAGCCAAAGCCTTCAGCACGTGCAGCTCCCACATCTCAGCTGTTGCTCTCTTCTTTGGATCTGCTGCATTCATGTACCTGCAGCCATCAGCAGTCAGCTCCATGGACCAAGGAAAAGTGTCCTCTGTGTTTTATACCATTATTGTGCCCATGATGAACCCTCTAATCTACAGCCTGAGGAATAAAGATGTTAGTGCTGCCCTGAAGAAAATGCTACACCGAGAAACTTTCCTGTGAACAGAAGTAATGTGTGGGATTATTTATCAGATCTAATTCATTGATGACCACATGGTGTGAAGTAATGTTTAGTCCATTTGTGACTATCCTTAAATATTTCTAGGATTTTTTATGTTACTTCTTCTTTTTATGGTCCTTTGCCATTTTCTAGGTAGAGTTTTATCTCATATGTATCACAGAGGCAAAGATTAGTAGAAATGCTAAGGTTGGTGTTGATCCATATACCCATTAGTACCAACCCCATCATCTTCTATATCTTTTATATAATTGACCAAAACTCAGTTTATGAAATGTCCATCTTCCAAATGTGATTATCAACTTTCTTTCTTCCATATATATGAAACTGAATAAAACTTAAAAATATGGCTATAATTCCTTGTTATGGAGACATTGCAGCCTGAAAAAAAGTCCCTTTTCTGTCCTTTTCTTTCATATACCTTATTTATTTTGTTTATTCTGTATTACTTCAGAAATTTGAATAGTACTTTAAAATCTAAGCTACAAATGGATATATGTGTTCAACTTGTGCCCAACCCAATATACACACTCTTTCCCCTTTTATTCTAATTTGTTCTTTCCTGCTTATATTTTAAACTGATCAGACTGAGATCTCCATGTAATTTCCTCTGTTCATACTGCCGTATCTCCAGGATGTAGAAGAGCCACTACCACCCATTAGTTCCTTGATAATTTTATCCTTTTTTCTGTTTTGAAATATTTCTAGGAAAACCATATGTATCCTATACTATCTACATCCATTAATATATCATTAATCTCTTTAAGAAATTACATATGGCTTTTGCTTAAAATAAAACTAAATATTATCTAATACATATTTTGTGTTCAAAATCATTATGTTTCATTTTGGAAAATTCTTCAAAGATCTATGAGATAATGATGACATTCAAACCTATCATACACTTTATAAGTCTTAGTCTTGAGTTTCTTCTGTGGCAGGATTTTAGTACAGGTGTGACCACTGGTCAATTAACTGATTTCTTCATTCATTTAATCTTGTCATCAAAGATGGAGTCCCTAAAGCAATACATATTTTTTCTTTTTTAAAAAAGTTTTTCTAATTTTTACAAATTAAATATATTTGTTTTATACTTTTAAACATACAAAAATGAGAGTATGGTACAGTGAAATCCATATACACACCAGTGAGATAAACAATTTGTTGTATATGCTTCATATACGAACACACTTGGAGAAACCACTTACAAATATTTTAGAGCCACTATAACATTCTGTTCCTGGATGCTTCATGAACTAATTAAAAGACATTGTTCTATAAACAAGTTTTATCCCAATTCACAAAATCCAGAATGATCTAATATTTAAAATACAATCCATATTCAAAATTTCTTCATTGCCCCCAACTCAAGGTTTTTATAAAGGGTTTTCAAACCAGAGTGCATTCAAGCCATTTACACTGGGGACTGAAGACAGCCCAGAGGTAGTGCTGGTGCTTAGCTTGCACAAGGTTTTAATCCCCAATACTATAAAAGATCTCACATTATGTTAATCTGTTATGTCTCTTAAGTAACTTTTAATCAAGAATAGTTACCCAACCCAACTCCTTTTTTCTTTCTTGACCCTGATATTTTGAAGAAACAAAGCCAGTTATCTTCCATAACATTTTATATTCTAAACCTGTTTGACAGCTTCTTTAGTAATGTCATGGAACTTGTTGCTCCATCTCCCATACTCCCTGTAAATGGGAGATCAGACTGAAAGACTTGATTAGATTTCAGTTAAACGTTCTTGACAATGACACTTCATAGATAATGCAGTACACTTTATATTGCATCACAAATTTAAAAGCTGCCTGGTTTTCTGACCACTGCTAGTAAGTAATACTAAGTGTCACCAAATCTTGAGGATTTTTTTCTTGTTTTTGTTTTTGTAAAAGCACATTTTGTCTGCGTGACCCACCAGCGCATGTTTGGTGAGATGACATTCTGACACCAATATAATTTTAGTGGGGATGTAGATCAAATTTTTATCGGATAGTTTGGGCATCAAAATACCTTTAACTTTTCAACTTTTTACATTTCAATTTTTTTAAATATTCAAAAAACATCAGTTTCCCACAAGTCATAAAATTTATACAAAAGTAAAATTCAATTTTATAATGATGGCAGACTTACTCTTTAATTGAAATGTGAGCACCTTGCTTCTTTGTGACTCTGTCTGAGACCCCATGTAATAGCCAATATGATAGCCACTCATTTACCAAGGGAGTAATATAGTTCCCAAAGCACCAGAATCATCAAGAGATATCTGGACATATCGGAGGTGGGGGTGGGGTGGAGAATTATTGATGGGCCTGAAGGAAATGTAGGTAACCAACATGAAGTGGTGGTGAAGGTGGTGGTGGGCTACTGAATTTTAGGCCTGGCTTTCCTGGTCCCAATTCTGACCCTGGCATTGGTAGTAGTGGAAGGAGGAAACAGTTCCATGAATTGCTTTTGACTTGATGTTATTTGATTTATTTCCACCAGGAGACCTAGAGGAGTTTTCACCTTCATCTTTAGAAACTTGACTTTCATTTTCATTCTCCTGAGCTTTCTGTTCTATATTATTAGCTACATCAGAGGTTGGGGAAAGCAGATCAGACAGATTTTTCTCTCTCTATTTCCATATCCAGTGTAAATCACGATACAGGTTTCTCTCTTAAAAATCAACTGAAGCAATGGTAGCTGGGTAAATATAGCCATCTTCTGACCAAATGGCAGAACACTTGTCACCAGCTTTCCACTGTTTCAAGGAAGTTGAAACAGTCTTCTGGCTTTTATTCTTCTTAAGAGGTTTTCACCTAGATGTGCCCTTTGGTTTACCTGAAGTTTCACAAATGTCACCATTCTTTAGAGCATGCTTGAAGGAAGCCACAGCTTTAGCATAAGCTTTTTTTTTAACAGATAAACTGGACTTTATTAAACCAATATATTTTGTATATCAGAGGACATGATCAAGAAGATCAGAAAGAAAGGTGAGTACAGAATAGGAGAAAACACTTGCATGTCATATATCTGATAAGGATCTGGGATACAAAATGTATAAAGAAACCTCACATCAACACAACAAGTGAACAAAAACCTGGATAGCTATTCTCCTAAGGAGATAGATAGAAAGATATTCAACATGACTAGCCATTAGGAAAATGCAAATGACAACAACAAATGATACTTTTACCTACTACAAAGGCTATAAAAAATCAAATTACTGAATACAAAACTCACATGTTTTGTGAAGTTTTGATAAAGACAGTGTTCTCAAAAGTAACTCAAAACGATATATCTTCAAATGCTAGCATATTAATCATGCCAGAGGCAGACAAATAGATAAGGCAATGTAAAAGCTTTACTCTAAGGCATAAAAATACTATGAAAATGAAGACAGAATTATGACATTGAATGAACTGAGTTTTCAAATAACAAATAAAAGGACTGTAAAGTTGATGCTGAAGTTTGCTAGAAAAAGAGGAGGTAAGTTTCTCAAGGTAACAGGAAATCACTATCTACTGGTTTTACATTGTCAAGTACTAGATGGTTTCATGAAAAAATTTTCACAATATTAAAATATGTTGCTGGTCTCTTTTTCTTCATCTTTTAGAACATGCTACAATCTCAGAAAATAATATAAATTTAAAAATGACACATAACTCTACTACCATGAGAAAGGCAGTATATTTAATGATATGATTCATATTTATAAACAAATCTCAGATGATGCCTTAGCATAAAATGTTTCTATTGCTAAACTATGCAAACATTTAATCAATTTGTAAGACAATGAAGCCTCACTTTGCTATTAATTATTTGGACTATCATGCAAACAGAACATATCAGTGTCAAATGTGTTTTATAAAATTTTGTTTGGAAGATCACAAAATACAAGTCACAATTAGAAGAAAACAAAAGATATAGCAAAATGCATTTTAAAACTTAAAAAGTGAATTTGTTTTGTATAACATATTTAAATCCAAATATATTTTTTCTAGTAAGTCTCATTTAAATTTCTACAGTAAGAAAAATCATTTGAAGTCTTAGGATTTTTAAATAAAACTGCTATCTATTCATTCTTTGGAACTACTAAAACTAAACTTGCTCTGTTATGAATAATCCACATTTTAAAATGTGCTCAAATGTATCTTTGCACAATGTTCTGTAAATGGCAAAACCCAAAACAAGCAAAACAAAAAACACCACCAACAAAAAGTGCTTCTGCACTATAGATTAATACAGCACCCTCCTGACTCAGATGCTCCCCCCACTTACACTGGGTCAGTCCAGAACTAGGCACAACACTCCTTCTGAAGATCTAGATTGTGGCAGTTTAAAGTGTAACCAATGACAAAATACTTAAGACTGCAGCAAGAAAGAACAAAGAAAAAGCTTTCATTTTGTTTTTCGTTTGCTGTGAGAGTTACTGTAGTATTTAATGGATTAAACATTCTAACTTTTACCCCAAAAGTTTGGTAGAATTTCATGAAGGCCAGCTGGAGGGAAATGTTACAGAACTACTATGAAAGTTTTGGACAAATAAAAAATAAATTTGAAACTTCAGTCACTCAGCTTAAACCTTACATTCTAGGATTGTAGCATGGGTTTTCATTTCTTAAGTATCCCAAACTGTCAACCACAAGACTGAATCTCTGAAATCTTAAATCTTATCATACTCTCAGAAAGAGATTCCAGGTAGTCTCCAATATTCAAATACATTGTTTTGTTCAATTTGTAAAGCATAGAATTCTAAATACTTAGTAAAAATGATTTAACAAATATTCATAGCATAAGCTTTTATTCCCAAATGTCAGAATCATTACTCTGGCCTGTGACGCTCCAGAACAACACTGAGTCTTCCTGCTCTGGGACACCGTTGCTACTGCTACATATTTTTTCTTGATTTTCATGTATATGACACAGACGTATGTATAGTTTCTTCAGGGTTCTATGATGTTGATTTATAATCTTAAACTGTTATGACCTTACAAGATTCAAGGAATTACATGATTTTTTGGTATTTTCTAAGAGTTGCTTTGTGACCTAAAATATGGTCTATTTTGGAGAAAGTTTCAGGATTCACTAAGAAGAAAGTGTATTCAGCTTTTATTGGCTAAAATACTCTGTAAATGTCTCTTGAGTCTATTTGATTTATATTTTCAGATTCAAAGAGTCTTGACTTAATTTATGTATAGATGACTTTACCAAATGGTGGGAGAGATGTGCTAAAATCAGTATCAGTATTATTGCGCTAGGGTCTACTTTAGTCTTCTACTAGAGTCTCTTTTATGTAATTAGGTGCACCAACATTAGGGGCATAAATATTTGCTATCACTATATCTTCTTCTAATATCATTCCCTTTACCAGTATGAAGTGACCTCCTTTGTCTCTTCTGACTAATTTTGGCTTGAAGTCTGCATTTTTGGATATGAGAGTACATATTCCTGCTTGTTTGTGGACTCCATTTACATGCTATATCAATTTCCATTCTTTCACTTTCAGTCTATGTCTGTCATTACTTGTAAAGCAAGTGTCTTGAAAGCATCATATAGTTAGATATTATTTTCTTGAAAGTATCATATAGTTAGATATTATTTTCTAATTCAGTATTTCAGTCTATATCTTTGAACTTTTGAATGATAAAGGCATGACAGAAAAAAATAAGGGAGAAGATTTTTAAAATGATATTATAGAAAGATCTTTATTACTCTCTGCCATTTTTTAATTATTTAATTATTTATTTATTTATTTATCTATCTATCTATTTATTTATTTATTTTAGTTGTACATGACAGCAGAATGTATTTTGACATATAATACATACATGTAATGTACATACATCAATCATATTGTCTGTTCTATTCTGCTGCCTTTCCTATCCTCCCTACTCCTCCCCTCCTCTCCCATCCTTTCTCTCTATCCAATCTAATGTGACACTTTTTTTTTCTTTTTCTCCTCATAGCATCATACATTATTCTGTATAACAATGGACTCTCTGCCATTTTGATTTATTTTTAATGTTTAGTGCATTTGTGAGATCTGGGATTTGCTTTTTATTTTTTTCTACGTGGAGTATTTCTTTGGGCAAGTTCTATTGTATTAGTTTACAAGTCATGAATTCTTTTACTTTCTGCTACTCATGGAAGGTTTTTATTTTCTTTCCAATTTTGAAGGATAGTTTTGCTAGATATAGCAATCTTGATTGACAGCTGTTTTCTTTCAGGACATGGAAAACATCATTCCAAGATTCAGCACTTTCATCTTGAGGCGTGGCCATTTAACCACTCACTGGCCATTCTGCTTTCCTTGAAGAAAAGCAAAGGTACTTAATGAAAGAACGGTAAAAGAGCTAACTATGAGCCATTCCACCTGGTGATATGCGCAGTGGTTTCTATAGATGATGCTTCATCTTAACAATATTTGACATCCAAAGTCCTAGGCATAAAATATCAACTCCATTGAGCAAGGAAACCTCAATCCTTGGGAAAAGCAGAGAAGGATATTGATATCTTAAAGAGATATCTGGGAAAACTTACTCAAGAAACACACTCCCTTTGGCCCTATGCAGAATTAGAAACACTTCAGGGACACTAGGGCTTAGTCCATTCGAGTTTTATATGGAAGGCCATTCCTATGAAATAATATTCTCAAAGAACATAAAACTGCAAATATGGTGGCCCCTATCACAAAGCTGGCTAAATTTCAAGCAGAAATCTATAGATATTCCACATATAAACTGTGCACTTCTATGATCATGGGGATCTTATTATGGTCAAGACAGTACCTTCAAATTCCCCAAATTTTGATCCAATCTGTAAGGGGCCCTTCCCTGTGGTTTTATCAATCTTCAGTAAAAGTACTTGGACAAGAGAACTGGAACCACCAGTCTCAGCTAAAAAGTTGGCATCCTGGATCAACTCACAGGGAAATTTCTCCTTCTCAAGAAACTGAGGCCAGGCATGGTGGCACATACCTGTACCCCAAGGGCTCAGGAAACTGAGGCAGGAGGATGGCAAGTTCAGAGCCAGCCTTAGCAACAGCAAGGCATAAAGCATCTCATTTAGACCCTGTCTCTAAAGAAATACAAAAAAAAAGGGGCTGGGGATGTGACTCAGTGGTTGAATGTTCCTGAATTCAATCCCCAGTACCCTAAACTCCTGCACTCCATTAGAAGACCTAAAATTTCTCTTCCACAAAGATAGTGGTGATATGTAAATATTTCTTCATCTCATTCTTTATTATTTTAGATAAGTCCACTGAAATTAACTATTTTCTAGACAGGGCTCAACAGTTTGCTACTAGGTTACAGAAAGATAATTACTGTATATGTGTACTATTGCCTCTTTCCAGTACTTCTGGACTGCCTTGGTGGGTATCTTCCTTACAAGGGAATGACTGGATAAAATTACAATTTTTAATGTTAGAAGAGGAGGAAGAGATATACTCTTTATGAACCACCACCAATGCAGCTGTTAAATTATGACCTATAACTGAGAATTTGTTACAGCCAGGTCATGGAAAGATTTTCACTCTAGAGCAAACCAATCTTTAAATTTTTGCAGCTGTTAAAACACATTTAAGCCTAACTACTCCTCACCTTCCATTATCTATACCACAGTGTCAAAGATGGTTACTCTCAGATTCAGGATGAAAATATAAGGCTTACACCCACCACAGGGCATCTAAATCAAAAGCCCCAATACATTGGTAACAATGTAACCATGCCTATGATAAATGGCCTAGCACTTCTCAGAAATTAGGATGTATCCCAGTATCACTTTGCCAACACATCATGAATTTATAGGCCAATGATTGGTTTGGGATAATTGGTTCTTGACAACTCTGGCAATGTGGCTAAAATCCTTAAAGATTTCTATTCCTAAATAGACGCTGAGGCCTCACTGGCCTTGTCATGGGAACAACTTTTTAGCTTATGGTTCTCTGGCACCTCCTGGTGGAAAAAATTCCTGGTCTCTATTGTCATCATCATAACTTATTCATATATTTGAATGTTGCTGCATTTAATTGTATCAATATCATTCCAGTATTCATGTCTTCTTGCTTTTCTCTTAGGGCACCCACATCCCAGATGACTTTTTAACCTGTTTTAGCTAAACCAGACTATAACCATGAACCTCTCAATCATCCCTAACATTCCTAAAAGGGAAATCCAAACTGCTTGCCCCAAAATCCTATTAACTTATTTGTTATTATGAGCGTATTTACAGATAGCTAAGTAAAACTGGGCCAAAATCTGACCTAGAAAAATATAATCTAAAGGTGAAGGAACTTATATTTGCAGAAGTAAAACCATGGAGCCTATGTGGATGTTGGCTAGCTAGACTGGGTTGTCTTCCTGCAAAGAATAGGTAAATGATGTAACAGGCATGAGTTTGGTTAGAAGAGAGAAAAAAGGGAAAGGGAAATTCTCCTTTCATAGAGGAGAGGGATGGAATGTCCCCCCTGCACTTCATTTTTTAAGGGGAAAGATGGAAAAGATTCCAGAGAGTCCCTTTCAAGTCTACCTTTTGATTTTTGACTGATAGCATAGGAACTGCATGGATTTTCTCCAAGAAAGGAAGGTGTTACGATCACAGAGTTGGAAATTTCAAGGAAATTGAGTATTCCTGTTCTTTCATTAATTTTGATCCCTTAATCAGTCTAATGCCCTTTGAATAGCCTTCAGTAGGCTTCCTTCATGAGTATCTTGATGTTTAGGTTGCCAGGATGTTTGGAGATTGTGATAGTTTTAATGATGAGGGAGGGTCCAGGCCACCTGATAGAGTGTGATATGTTCTTGAAACAATATTTTTTTCTTATGGGGAAGTAATCATGGCTGGGGGAGAATTTAACATACCAAGCCCCATCTTCCCTATGTTCCTCTGTCAGATAGGACTCCCTGTGGTTTCTGGTCACCCTTCATTGTCTTTTTCCTACTCACCCATTTTTTACTGGCTAGTTGCCCATCTGTGTGATGTCCAACAGGAGTGCTGAGAGAAGAGAGCCTGGCTTTATTCCTGACCTTAAAGATAAAGAGCACCATTTATTCTTATACTTATCTTGAGGACTTCTCCACCAATGCTGAAGCCAATAAAGTATTAATGAGAGTTCCTTCATTTGAAGGCAAACCTAATGGCAACAGGAGCCTGTGTATGAATGCTTCATCTTCCAGTTCTTCAAGTAACCATTCTTGGAGGCTCTTTACTCATGCCTCAGGGAGTACCCATACATTTGAACCCCCACTAACCACAAACATCTCACTGATACCCTGTAATATTGGTTTGTTCCCCTTTATAACTTCATTTCTTTTCTGTACGGGAAGAAAAATGCATTCATCAAGTCCTACCGTTGGGAATTAATATCAAGTTCAGAAACAATTTTGACATTATTTTTGTAGTTAAAAGAAATAAAGATATTTTCTTCATAAAACAAACTTTATTATCTTTTAGTATATTTATTTTAATATCTCTTAAATATGTTCTTGAATAAAAGAAGCTGATATTAATTAATAATTGCTTATAAAATGGAAAAATGGGAACAGAATACCCAAGAATTTTAATTCAAAAAGTATGCCATATATATTGTGTGTATATCAGAATAAGAAACAAATAAAGAACCAACAATAGCTGATAATTTCCTAAAATCAAGGTTGGACACCAAAGCACTGATCCTTAAATCTCAAAGAATGATAAGAAGGATAAATGCAAACAAACAAACAAGCAAAAAGTATATCTAGTCATATCATATCGTACAATATTTGTCCAGTGAGAACGTCCCCCTTGTGCCACTCTACCTATAACAATAGGGAGAAGAATGAGCACAGGAAATAATTCCTCAGCAACTGTATCTGTCTGGAGGGCTTAACAGATATCCCGGGGCTCCAGTTCTCTCTCTTCCTTCTTTTTCTATTGATCTATGTGGTATCAATGTTGGGAAACTTGGGCTTGGTCATTTTAATCAGGATCAGCTCTCAGCTTCACACCCCCATGTATTATATTAGTTTCTCAGTAACTTGTCCTTCATAGATCTCTGCTACTCCTCTGTCATAATCCCTAAAATGTTGGTGAACTTTGTGTCAGAGAAGAATTTTATGTTCTTTTCCGAGTGCATGGTGCATCTCTTTGTATTCTGCTTCTTTGGCATTACGACTCCTACATGCTGACTGCCATGGTGTATGATTGCTAGGTCGCCATCTGTAACCGCTTACTCTACAGTGTCACCATGTGCCACAGAGTCTGTCTGCTACTGTGTGTGTGAGTGTATTTCATAAGGGCATTTGGGGCCTTAGTTCATACCAGCAATGTATCTAGTCACTTATTTTGTGAAACTAACATCATCCTCCATTACTTCTGTGACATCCTCCCTCTTCTAAGTATATCTTGCTCAAGAGACTACAACAAGGAGCCTCTGATGATGGTTGCATTTAATGTATTTTCATGTGCTCTAGCCATCTTTATCTCTTATGTCTTCGTCCTTTCCAACATCCTGCATATACGCTCAGCTGAGGGAAGTTCCAAAGCCTTCAGTACCTGCAACACCCATCTTGTAGCTGTTGGGATCTTCTATGGCTCCATTATCTTCATGTATTTTAAACTAACTATTAGTGACACAACTCAGGAGAAAGTGGTCTCTGTGTTCTATACCACAGTGATTCCCATGCTTAACCCCCTCATTTACAGTCTTAGGAACAAGGATGTCAAGGAAGCCTTTAACAAATTTTGAATGGTGGATGATCTCCAGATCTGTGTATAAAATAATGTATTTTTATAAGACAATTTTGAACATAGATTTTATCTTAATTTTTGCTTGTTTATAAGAATAACCTCTTTCAATATTAAACCAAAATATCTAAATAGTTTATTTTTGATGACCCTCATTTTCCCTTTTATTGTCCTTACTTCCAACTCCCAGTGATTTTTCACTCTCCCTAGTCTTTCTCTTACCCATTGTATATATTTATATAACTAATGTAATATAGTATAGTATAGTAATCTGAATCTAATATTCATGAGAAGAAAAGACAAATCAAACCTTAAAGGTAATCTGTAAAAGAGCTAGTGTATGTTTTTAAAATCTGAATATCATAGAAGAAGGCAGTTGAGAAACAATTCTAAATTTACATATACTAAAGGAAAATGAAAACTGCTATGTTAGATCTCAGGTAAAAGTAAAACAGAAAGAACTAATAACACATATCATTAGAGCAACTTACGACATTTGAATGTGAATTATACATTCAATAGAATTGCACCAGTGTTAAAATTTCCTAGTGGTGTAATTATATAGTGGTTACCTAGGAGAATGTCTTCCGTTTTAGAGGATATGTGCTAAAGTATAATAAAGAAATTTCATGATTTGTAACTATCTCTCAAATGATAAAAAAATGTGTACATGAGGATATCTGTGTGTGTTGTGTGTGTGTGTGTGTGTGTGTGTGCATGTACCTATGTGGGTGATCATGCAGTGTACTGTGAGGAAAGAACACTGAAGTAACCTTGGAAAAAAATCGCCAGTGAATCCAGGGTAAGAATATTCTCATTGTTCTATTCTTGCAACTTTTCTCTAGGCTATACATTTTTCAAAGTAAGAAAGAGAAGAGAGACTCGCCCAAACCAGCCTGCTTGGCATGCAGGCTCACTGTAGGCCCGGGTCCACCCCTTCACCAGCAGGCACCCACCCAAACCCACCCTCGGGCATAGGACCGCCCCTTCCAACCAGCAGACTACTGTGGGAGGTCAAGCCCAGTGGCCCAGATCCACCCACACCAGCCTGCAAGGGATCCAGGCTCCCTCCACCAGCAGACTCTCCCTGGAGCCCAGCCTCCAGCCCAACCAGAAGACTAGTGGGAGCCCAGGACTGGCCGAGATCCATCCATTCTGACTTGCCCAGGACCCAGATGCAGGGTAGATTTGAGTTTGCTCCCCACCCCACACCTGGAGACTAAGCCTAACCCACTTCCATCTTGGGACACTGCAGTCACCACCATAGTCTTCCCTACGCAGTAGCACCTCACTTTTTGACAGCAGAAAGGGCCAATAAGCAGCTGCATCTAATAGCAAATAGAGTGTTAGGCCCACCCTTTCAGCCGGATCTCTGTAAGACATTGCTTCCGTCTTGGGGCACCTCAGCTTTTATCTCAAGTTATCTTGGCTATCACTGCCACCACTTTTAGATGCAATAACATACACTGAGGGATACCAGCAGGGTCTGGAATTCCAACATCAAGGTGAGGTACGGAGAGTCCTCATGGGTACTATAAGAATATAGGGTAGAAAATGTAATATCTCAGATTCATGCTGCAAGAAAGGAAGACCCATAGACAACATGAAAAAAACAAGAAAGGAGAGTGCCCCAAACAAACCAGGATACTATAATAACAGAATCCAGGGATAGCAAAGTTGATGAAATGTCAGAGAATGAGTTCAGAAGGTTCATAATTAAAATGATTTGTGAATTAAAGAATGACCTAAATGAGCAAATACAGGCAAAAATCAATCACCCCAATGAAGAGATAAGAGAGCAAACACAGGTATCAAAAGATTACTTCAAGAAAAAAACAGTCAGAAATCCTTGAAATGAAGGATCCAATAAACCAAATAAAAAAAAAAACTCAATAGAAAGCATAACCAATAAACTAGATCACTTGGAAGAAAGAACATCAGATAATGAAGACAAAGTATACAATCTGGAAAATAAAGTTGATCACACAGTGAAGAAAGTCAGAAACCATGAACAGAACATCCAAGAATTATGGGACAGCATATAAAGACCAAATCTAATAGTTATTGAGATAGATGAAGGCACAGACTTTCAAACCAAAACAATGCACAATCTCTTCAATGAGATAATATTAGAAAATTTCCCAAGCATGAAGAATGAATTGGAAAACCAAATACAAGAGGCTTACAGGGCAGCAAATGTACAAAACTAGAACAGATCCACACCAAGGCACATTATAATGAAAATGCCTAGCATACAGAATAAGGATAAAATCTTAAAAGCTGCAAGAGAGAGGAATCAGATCACATATAGGGGGAGACCAATTCGTATCTTAGCAAATTTTCAACCCAGACCTCAAAGCCAGGTGATCATGAAACAACATATACCAAGCTCTGAAAGAAAATGAATGCCAACATAGAATCTTACATCCAGCAAAACTAAGCTTTAGATTTGATGATGAAATAAAACCTTCCATGATAAACAAAAGTTTAAAGAATTTACAAATAGAAAGCCTGCATTACAGAACATCCTCAGCAAAATATTCCATGAAGACAAAATAAAAAAAAACAACGATGAAAATCAGCAGAGGGAGGAATTACACTAAAGGAAAATCTAATCAGAGGAGAAACCAAGTCATGTTCAATACTAAAAATAAACAAAAATGGCTGGAAATACATATCATGTCTCAATAATAACCCTGAATGTAAATGGCCTAAATTCACCAATCAAAAGACATAGACTAGCAGATTAGATTAAAAAAAAAAGACCCAACAATATGCTGCCTCCAAGAGACTCATCTCATAGGACAAGACATTCACAGACTGAGGGCAAAGAGTTGGGAAAAACCATACCACTTACATGGACTGTGGAAGCAAGCAGGGATTTCCATCCTCATATCAAATAAAGTAAACTTCAAGCTAAAGTCAATCAAAAAGGGTAAAGAAGGACACTACATACTTCTCAGGGGAACCATACACCAAAAAGACTTAACAATTATAAATATATATGCCCCCCAAAATGGAGTGTCTATTTTCATTGAACAAACTCTTCTCAAGATCAAGAGTCAAATAGATCATAACTTAATAATTTTGGGTGACTTTAACACACCTTTTTCATGAATGGATAGATCTTCAAAACAAAAGCTGAAAACAGAAACTGTAGAACTCAATAACACAATCAGTAACTTAGACTTAACTGAAATATATAGAATATTTCATCCTTCAACAAGCAAATACACTTTTTTTCTCAGCAGCACATGAATCCTTCTCTAAAATAGACCATATATTATGCCACAAAGCAAATCTTAACAAATACAAAAAAGTAGAGATACTACTCTGCATTTTATCAGATCATAATGGAATGAAATTAGAAATCAATGATAAAATAAGAAATAAAAGCTACTCCAACACCTGGAGACTAACATGCTACTGAATGAACAATGGTTACGGAAGACATCAAGGAGGAGGTTAAAAATTTTTAGAGGTGAATGAGAACACAGATACAACATATCAAAATTTGGGACACTATGAAAACAGTTCTAAAAGAAAAGTTCATTGCATGGAGTTCATTCCTCAAAAGAAGAAAAAGTCAACAAATAAATGACTTAACATTACATCTCAAAGACCCAGAAAAAGAAGAACAAATCTACACCAAAAGCAGCAGAAGACAGGAAATAATTTAAATCAGAGCTGAAATCAATGAAATTGAAACAAAAGAAACAATTGAAAAAATTGACCAATAAAAAGTTGGTTCTTTGTAAAAGTAAATAAAATTGACAGAGCCTTAGCCATGCTAATGAAGAGAAGGAGAGAGAAGACTCAAATTACTAACATACATGATGCAAAAGAAAATATTACTACAGACACTACAGAAATAAAGAAGACAACTAGAAATTATTTTGAAAAGTTATACTCCAATAAAATTGAAGACATTGACAAAGTTCTTAAGGCATACAATTTGCCCAGATTGAATCAGGATAATATACACAATTTAAACACATCAATTTCAAGTGACAAAATAGAAGATGCCATCAAAAGTCTACCAACCAAAAAAAGTCCAGGACCAGATAGATAAACAGCCCAGTTCTACAAGACCTTTAAAGAAGAACTAATATCAATACTCATCACTTTATTTCAGGAAATAGAAAAAGAGGCAGCACTTCCAAACTCATTCTATGAGGCCAATATCACCCTGATCCCAAAACCAAGCAAAGACACACCAAAAAAGAAAAATGCAGACCAATATCTCTAATGAACATAGATATAAAACTTTTCAATAAAATTCTGGCAAATTGAATACAAAAACATTTCAAAAAGATTGTGCACCATGATCAAGTGGGATTCATCCCAGGGATACAAGTTTGATTCAACATACAGAAATCAATAAATGTAATTCATTACATCAATAGACTTAAAGATAAGAATTATATGATCGTCTCAATAAATGAAGAAAAAGCTTTTGACAAAATACAGCACCCCTTTATGTTCAAAACACTAGAAAAATTAGGAATAGCAGGAATGTGCCTCAACATCATAAAGGCTATCTATGCTAAACCCCAGGCCAACATCATTCTAAATGGAGAAAAATTGAAAGCATTCCCTCTAAAAACTGGAAAAAGACAGAGATGCCCTCTTTCACCACTTCTATTTAACATAGTTCTTGAAACACTGGCCAGAGCAAGTAGACAGATGAAACAAATTAAATGGATGTACATAGGAAAAGAAGAATGCAAAATGGCACTATTGGCTCATGATGTGATTCTATACCTAGAAGACCCTAAAAGTTCCACCAGAAAACTTCTAGAACTAGTAAAATAATTCAGGAACTATATATAAAATCAATAGCCATTAATCAAATGCATTTCTGTATATTAATGACAAATCCTCAGAAATGGAAACGAGGAAAACTAATCCATTTACAATAGACTCAAAAAAAAAATAAAGTACTTGGGAATCAACTTAATGAAAGAGGTAAAAGATCTATATAATGAAAATTACAGAATCCTAAAGAAAGAAATCACAGAAGATAGGAAGATGGAAAGATCTACCTTGCTCTTGGATAGGCATAGTTAATATTATCAAAATTACCATACTTCCAAAGAACTATACAGATTTAATGCAATTCCAATTAAAATCCCCAATGATATTTCTCATAGAATAAAAAAAGCAATCATGAAATACATCTGGAAAAATAAGAGATACAGAATAACTAAAGCAATCCTTAACAGGAAGAGTGAAACAGGTGGCATCACTATACCATACCTTAAACTATACTACAGAGAATAGTAACAAAACAGCATGGTATTGGCATCAAAACAGACTGGTGTACCAAAGGTACAGAATAGAGAATGCAGAGACTAACCCACAAAATATAATTATCTTATATAAGACAACAATGCCATGAACATGCATTGGAGAAAAGATAGCCTCTTCAACAAATGGTGCTGGGAAAACTGGAAATCTATATGCAACAAAATGAAACTAAACCCCTATCTCTCACCATGCACAAAACTCAACTCAAAATGAATCAAGAACCTAGGAATAAAATCAGAGACCCTGCATTTAATAGAAGAAAAAGTAGGCCCTAATAACATCACATGTGATTAGGTCCCAACTTCCTTTATAAGACTCCTGTGGCACAAGAATTAAAACCAAGAATCAATAAATGGAATGGACTCAAACTAAAAAGTTTCTTCTCAGCAAAAGAAACAATCTGTGAGATGAATAGAGAGCCTACATCATGGGAGCAAATATTTTCCCCTCACACATCAGATAGAGCACTAATCTCTAGAATATATAAAGAACTCAAAAAGCTAAGCACCAAAAATACAAATAACCCAATCAATAAATGGGTCAAGAACTTGAACAGACACTACTCAGAAGATGATATACAATCAATCAACAAATATATGAAAAAGTGTTCATCATCTCTCACATTTAGAGAAATACAAATCAAAACTACTCTAGGATTTCATCTCACTCCAGTCAGAATGGCAGCTATTATGAAGACAAACAACAATAAGTGTTGGTGAGGATGTGGGTGAAAAGGTACACTCATACATTGCTGGTGGGACTGCAAATTGGTGCAGCCAATATGGAGATTTCTTAGAAAATTGAAAATGGAACTACCATTTGACCCAACTATTCCTCTCCTTGGTCTAAACTCAAAGGATTTAAAAACAGCATAGTACAGGGACACAGTCCCATCAATGTTTATAGCAGCACATTCACAATAGCTAAACTGTGGAACCAACCTAGATGCCCTTCAGTAGATGAATAGATTTAAAAAATATGGCATATATACACAATGGAATATTACTTTGCAATAAAAGGCAATAAAATCATGACATTTGCAGGTAAATGCATGGAGTTAGAGAAATAATGCTAAGTGAAGTTAGACAATCTAAAAAATCCAAAAGACAAATTTTTTCTCTCATATAAGGAAGCTGATTTATAGTGTGGTAGGGAGCAGGAGCATGGGAGGAATATATAAACTCTAGATAGGGCAGAGGCATGGGAAGGGAAGGCAGGGGATATGGGGTTAGAAATAATGGTGGAATGTGATGGACAATATTATCCAAAGTTAATGTATGAAGACACAAATTGGTGTGAATATATTTTGTATATGACAAGAAATATGAAAAATTGTACTGTATATGTGTAATAAGAATTGTAATGCATTCTGCTTCCATATGTAAATAAATAAATAAAAATTTTTAAAAAGAAGAGAGAATAATCACCCAGTGTGCTCTTCAGCTAATGAGATATGGTAGAATATGACTGGAAGCAGGGAGGACAGTTAGGAAGTCATTACAGGAATCAGGTGAAAGACAAAAATTATATGGGCCAGGATGGATATAGCAAAGGCAGTGAAAAGAGGCAGAATTCCAGATACATCTTGAGGATCAAGTATTAATATCTATGGATAGCTTGGATATGAATTGGAAGAGAAGGAAATTTTCTCCAAAGCTTTTCTGTCAGCCATTGGAAAGATAGAGTTTCCAAAGCTATGGAAAATCATGGGAAGAGTCCGTTTGGGTGAGGATACATTCAATCCATGATGATAATCATCACTTCTTTACAATAAAACACCCATTCAAGAACAAGTATCTATATTTTGTTTGTATATGGACACATATTATTGAAAAAATGTGCAAGAAATAAAGCAAATTGATTCTAGATTTCAGGAAGGAAATCAAAGATCAGTTAAAAAAAAAGAAGAAGAAGAAGTGGATCCTGACTAAGGTTGGCCCCAATTACACTTACAGTCACACATTTCTAAGGGAAATATATTACCTAAGTAGCTTTCACATCAAAATAGAGTTCTTCTGCAGTTATACTGAGACCAAAACTAAGCTGCAAACAAGAAGGTAGGTCAGTGTGGAAAACAGCAAGGAGAATTGAAGTTGAAATAATATCACTGTCCCCCTAGTATGTTGGCTCTTCGCTCTGAAAGATATCAGAAGAAAACCATTATACTGAGATTTAGGAAATCTGGACAAATAAACTGCAAAATAACACTGAACAATTGGATGATTTTCTATGCTCTCTGGGATGCAGTTTCTTTAAGTTCTATAAATTGTGTTCTTTCAGGTTCCTAGGAACAAAATGGATATGGTCTTGTGGAATATGAATTCATAGAAACCTATGCATCACCTTCATGACACTCATTGTGATTAAAGCTTAACACTGAGTTCTAAGAATATCTGGGTAATATATGACCATATCTAAAATGTAAGATCTGTAAAAACAGTGGCCATGTCTGTCTTGTACATCTTTCTTTTCAATTCCTAAAACAATAAATGATGCAAAGTTGCTCAAATCATATTTATTGGATGAATAAATAAATGAATTTTTATAAATAAGAATTTCAAAGAAAAATAAAATAGAGAAGATGTGTAGAGCCAAACTTCTAGATATATTTATCTCCTCTGGGAAAATCCTTATTCTGGTTCTCATGCCACTGAATATTAAGTGTAGCATTAAAAAATAGGTTGCATGGAATTTAAAACAGTCAAAATGTGTGTGCAAGTGGGAGGGGATCAGCTGAATACAAAATGACCCTTATTTCTCTTCTATTTCACTTACTTTTCTCATTTAAATGTCTTTGAAGTTGTCATACATTATTTTCATAAAAATAAAGTGATTATAAAAAAACCTCTTAAATGATAAACATGACCATGAAAAGTAAAGTACTATAAAGCAGTTATCTATTCCCTGAGCAGAATACCAGGAAATTAAAAACAACAGAGAATAGGATGGCTTCTCTCTACTTCACTGATTTTAATTGTAATTTGCTTTGGAAGTGGTAATTGTTGTTGCTGTATTTTGTTTTGTTTTTCAGATTGGTAAGCCAAGAAATCAGTCATGTTGTACACAAATTCTGTATTAGCTCCCAAAATTTTACCACACTGAATATTAAGTGAATCCTTAAGATAAAGATCTCATGGGGGGTGTGGTTGTGGCCCGGTGGTAGAGCACTTGTCTAGCATGTGTGAGGCTGGGTTTGATTCTCAGCACTACATATGAATAAATTAATTAAAGGTCCATTAACAACTAAAAATATATTTTTAAAAATCTCATGGCATGAAAACAATCTAAATAAGTTGAAGAAGAGAAACCCTAGTGTTGAAATGTTCCTTAGTGTCCTAGATGAATAAATAAAAGAAACATCAAAAACACAGAGGGGGAAAAAAGAGAGAAGTATAATTTCAAGAAGATTTTGTTTTTCAGAGTAAAGAATACAGAGATTTTGCGTAGCACTTCTGACCTCCAACAACCAGTGTAGTTTCTCCTTTTAGTAATATATTTCATGGTATTTTCCTTTAAACTGATGAGTGAATATTACATTACTATTAACTAAAGCTGATCATTTACATTGGGGTTCACTTTTTATGTTCTACATTCTACAAGTTTTGACAAGTCTACAATTGCATGTATCTGCTATTACAGTACCACACAAATTTGCCTCATTGCCTGTGCTAATCTATCCATCTCTCTTCCCTCCACCCAAGTTGTTGGCAACCACTAATCTTTTTGCTGTCTTCATAGTTTTACTTTTTCCAAAATGTCCCATAGTTGAAATAAAAATACATGTATACTTTCACTCAGTTGCTTTTTTTCCACTTAGAAATGTGCTCTTAAGTTTCTTCCATGTCTTATTGTGATTTGGTAGCTCATTTCTAAAAATCAACTAATAATATCCCATTGTCTGGACTCACTGAACATTGTTTATTGATTCACTTTTCTTTTACCTTCAACTATTGATAATAATGAATAAAGCCTCTGCACACATGCATTTTCTGTGTAAACACTTATTTTCAATTCATCATGGTAAATAGCAAGGTGCTTGATTTTTCAATTACATGATAAGAGTATGTTTGGTTTTGTAAAAATCTGACAAACTGTTTTCCACCATAGCTCCACCTTTTTGCATTCCCACCAGCAATGAATGAGCAATCCTGTTGTTTCACATCTTCAACAGTGTTTGGTGTTGTCAGTATTTTAAATTTCAGACATTTTAATTTGCTTTGATTTACAATTTTTTAATAACTAAAAATATTTTCATGTTGAGTCATGATGTATTACACCAAGAAGCAGATGTTGTTGTAGGTATTAAACACTATACAGATTCAATGCAATCCCAACCAAAATCCCAATGGCATTTCTTACAGAAATAGAAAAATCAGTCATGAAATTCATCTGGAATAATAAGAGACCCAGAATAGCCAAAGCAACCCTTAGTAAGAAGAGTGAAGCTGGTAGCATTACTCTTCCAGTTCTAAAACTATACTACAGAGCAATAGTAACAAAAATAGCATGGTATTGAGACCAAAATAGACCTGTAGACCAATGGTACAGAATGAGGACACAGAGACTAACCCACATAATTTCAGTTATCTTCTACTAGACAAAGGCACCAAAAACGTACCTTGGAGAAAAGAGAGTCTCTCCAACAAATGGTGCTAGGAAAACTGGAAATCCACACGTAGCAAAATGAAATTAAACCTCTATTTCTCGCAATGCACAAAACTCAACTCAAAGTGGATCAAGAACCTAGAAATTAAACCAGAGTCAACATACATTATATACAAACAGAGTTATGAAAAATTGTGGTATATATGTGTATTAAGAAGTATAATGCAAAAAAGTACATAATGGCATAAATTGACATGAACATACTTTATATACAGAAATACAAAAAATTGTGCTCTATATGTATAATTAGGATTGTAATGCCTTCCACTGTTGGAGTGTATTTTTAAAAAATAATTTTTAAAAATATTGGGAAAAAATAAATTAAAATCTTACTTAACCATCACTGATGTTTTTTTTTACAGGCTTAAAAATTAACCTTAGTTTGAATACAATTTTATTCTGAACAAAGAAAAAAGAAAGAAATTAAATTAGGGTCTAATAGAAAAAAAAGTAGGCCCTAATCTCCATCATGTTGGATTAGGCCCCTACTTTCTTAATAAAACTACTATAGGCCAAAAATTAAAACCAAGAATCAATAAATGAGATGGATTCAAACTAAAAAGCTTTCTCTCAGCAAAAGATATAATAAGTGAGATGAAGAGAGTCTATACAATGATTTACAATTTTATGATAACTTACCTTGAGTGTCTTTTCATAAGATTACTTCCCAGCCCTTTATCTTCTTTTTGGTAAAATGTTCATTCAGACATTTTGCCCATTTTTAAATTGAAGTATTTGTTGATTTTTTAATAGTTCTATGTAAATTTAGGATATTGACACTTTATTAGATATGCATTTTGCAGACTTTTCCTCCAGTCTGAACTTTGCCTTTTTCTTCTTTTAAATAATGCCTTTTGGTAATGCATTCTGCTGTCATTTATTTATTTTTTTAAATCAATTAAAAAAAAGAAATAACAAAACTAAATAATAAAAAGTAATGCACTTATCCATACACATGTAAAAGTTTTTGGTTTTAATAAAGTTTGACTTATTTTTCTTTAACTCTTTAATATATTGTGTACTTGGTGTTGTGTCTAAAAGTTATCACCAAACTCAAGGTCACCCAGAATTTTCTCTAGGTCATTTTTCTAGGAGTTTATGAATTTACATTTAGATTTGTAATTCATTTGATTTGTTTTTTGTGAGACATGTGAGACCTGTGTCTAGATTCATTTTTTTTACATGTATTATGCAATTGTTCCAGTATCATTTGTTAAAAAAAGACTGTCCTCCATTAAATTTTTTTTTTGCTCCTTTATCCAGAATCAGTTGATTATATCTATGAGGGTCTATGTCTGGGCTCTCTGTCCTGCTCATCTCTTTGTCTATTCTTTTTATGTCACCTTCTTGAGTATTAATGCTTTGCATTAATCTTGAAGTCAGATACTTCCAATTTTCTGACTGTTATTCCCCTTCAATATTGTGTTTTCTAGTCATAATATATCCACAATATATCCTAAAGCTCTTCCTATAAATAAAAATACATATGGGATATTCATTCAAATCACAGAACTCCAGTTGTAACACAAGTGGCTCATCATTGATACTGGTAGCATATTTACTCACTATCCCAGGAATATAAATTTTAATTAACTTTAATTATAACACATAGATTTAAAAATCTAAAAGTCAGGTTTACTATGCTCTTTTTGGAGCTCAGTCATGAGGTCAGAGATACTTGCTTTTTTGAAGTGAGATTCTTGTAGCTAAAATGCTATACATCTGATTATGGTAATCCTACAACCATCCTAGGTGGGAACTATTATCATCTTTCACATACATTGTTTTCTTCCAAAAAGTAAGATCAAAAATTTAATTACATTCACTGGTGATGCCAACATTCTGTGCACATCATCAATCTAATAGCAAATAGACTTCATCATGTTTCTGGTTCTCAGGAGAATTTCATCATCTTCCATGTATCTCAGGAGAATTTCATCATCTTCCGTGGATCTTTGGTTCTTAGAGGATATTCTTGTCATTCATTTCCTTGGAGACCAAACACCCACAAACAATGAGTGAAAATATTTCCTTGTTTAGAAAAGGCTGTTCATGTTATGGAGGTGAAAGGGAATCTTATATTTGCTCACCCAGTGTCATTAAATTTCAGAGATCCAGTACACTATGGAAAGCCTCGTCCCCAATTCATTCTTTCACAGGACAGCAAAGGTGAAGTTACTTTCCCAAAGTCATACAGTGACTTGGTGACACAGCTGGAACATGAGGTAAGCATTGAGATGGCCAGAAGATGCTCTATTTTTTCTTCATTTTCAATAATGTCCATTTGATTTTCAGTGTTCATCAATTACACTCCCAACAAGATCAGCAAGGCACTGGATGGGGCATATTTTCCATAAAGCCAACTGTGTGAATTCATTTCACACTGAAAGAGAACAAACAAACCAAGTTGGAGCAACAATTCTACTCCTTCCAGCATTCAGGTAAGTGTACACTTAGGAAAAGCCACATTTCCTTAAAGTTTTCATTGTAAAATAGGGTTACTTATGGATAATTGCAAATTTGTAGTTCAATAAGCTAGTTAGATCAAATGCATGTGGATATTAGTTCACCCAATACAACTGGAGTTGGAGGAAACAAATTTACTCTTGCCTGTAACATGCAGTGGATAGAACCACTGAAAGATGGTTCTTCTCTTTCCCATTATTTCATCAATGTCCTAAGATGTACCCACAATATATCCCAAAGCTCTTTCGAGAAGTAAAATTGCCTGACAACAGACTCTCTTATTTGAATAACAGAACTTCAGAATCAACTTGAAAACCTTAACGTGGAGCATCAAAGTAACTGTGCTTCTCTCTGTGACCTTGAATTGTGACCCTAAAACATGCATTTTCTCCCCAGTTCTTGTTTATTCCACAGTAAACAACTACCTAATGCATAGGCAGGATGTTACTAGCCCAGAAGTTACTTTAATTTTAAAAAATATTTATTTTTTATTTGTAGTTGGACACAGTAACGTTATTTTATTTGTTCATCTTTATGTGGTGCTGGGGATCCAACCCAGGCCCTTGCACAAGGGAGGCAAGAGCTCTACTGCTAAACCACAACCCCAGCCCCAGAAGTTACTTTCTTAGCACTCGATTGAACCTTGGTGTTAGCAGCATGGAGCATCCCAGCAGGCATTAGCCATGAAGAGGTCAGATGGATTTCCAGCTCCAGCTGTAACTATGGAGTACCCATTTATAGTAGACACTAGGGTGGTCTCTGAGGATAAAAATGGGGCAGCCTTGAACTGTTCAGATACTTTCTAATCATTTTAAGATCATATAGTGCATGCTCTTTGTTTCTATACACCTTATAATATTCCTTGAGTAAAAGAAACTCAAATCTGACATGAAAAAAAATATAATCATCTTCTTTTGTTATTGACAGTCATTAAACTGTTCTCATTGGATGATCAGGATTTCTTTTCTTTTGTCACACTAGTAATAAAACAACTTCCCACCATGGGAACAGAGATTTTTTACTTTCTAAGGTTTCTTTTTTTTTTCCCCCTTAGGTTTATACACTGTTTCCTAGAGAAAATGATCAGATGCAACTTTTCCACCATGACTGAATTTGTCCTCCAGGGATTAACAGACCAACCAGAACTCAAACTGCCCCTTTTTGTCCTGTTTCTAGTAGTCTATGGGATCACTGTAGTGGGAAACCTGGGTATGATCCTCCTAATTACTGTTGATTCCAAGCTCCAAACTCCCATGTACTTTTTTCTTGGTAATTTGTCATTCATAGATCTCGTCTATTCCTCAGTTATTACCCCCAAACTGTTAGGAAACTTTATATGGGAACAAAATGTTATCTCCTATTCTGGATGCATGACACAGCTCTTTTTCTATTGCACATTTGCTATTGCTGAGGGCTATATGCTGGCAGCCATGGCATATGATAGATATGCAGCTATCTGTAATCCACTGATCTACAGTGTCACCATGTCCCAAAAGGCATGCAGCATGCTGGTAACAGGGGTCTATATCATGGCAGTTCTTGGAGCTGTAGCCCACACTTCCTCCATGATCAGGCTTTCCTTCCATGGGGAGAATGTCATCCACCATTACTTCTGTGACATAATTCCCCTCCTACAGCTTTCCTGCTCTAGTATCTACTTTAATGAGCTTCTGGTGACACTTATAGGTGGATTTAATGTGCTGGCAACAACTGGGCCCATAGCCATCTCTTATACCTTCATACTCACCAACATTCTTCGAATACCCTCAAGTGAGAGCAGGTCCAAAGCCTTTAGTACCTGTGGCTCTCATTTGACAGCTGTTGGGGTCTTCTACGGATCCATCATGTTTATGTATTTCAAGCCAACATCCAGCCACAGCAGGGTCCAGGAGAAGGTGGCCTCTGTGTTCTATACCACAGTGATCCCTATGCTGAATCCCTTGATATACAGCTTAAGGAATAAGGATGTAAAATATGTTCTGAGCAAAGTAATGAGAAAGAGATGTGGCCTACCCCAGAGTTAGTGGACATAATCACTAAGGATCATGGTGGCCACTTGACCCCTTCTTTTTCTTAAAACTAAATTCCCTGTTTCTTAAAATTAACATTCAATAATTTTCCCTTTTCCCATTTCCTCTAACAGTTGCCCAGTTTATGAAGTTTGTGCAAACACACACACACTCTCTCTCACACACACACACATACACACACACACACACACACACACACAAGCTCACACACTCCTTTTTCTTTAGCAAACTATGCCAAAATATAAGGAGTCATTGGTCCTTGATAAGCCTGGACTTGTTTACTTAAAAATATTCTTCTGAGTTTAATTTGCACATTCTATTTCATTCCCTATTGAGAAAATCTGGAGTAAATTTTTTTTCCTTTAGTTGGGGTAAATTTGCATTCATCACCTTCTGTCTCACATCACTAGCTTTGTAACATTCAGTGTAAATCTTACCAGATTAGGCTTAACACAATAGTAATCTTAGCACTTAATCATAGGAAAAATTCAAAAACTACAAATATACTTTGCTAATTTGAAGTCTCCTCGTGGGTCCTCTCCCTTTTATTGTTCTGCTGTGTATCTTTCTTGTGAAGATTAATCGGGGAATCAATTAATTCCCAAATTAATGAACCTTTATAAAAACTTAAAAGCAGACATAAATAGCAAAATAATAAGTTTATAGTAGGCCAGGGAGGTTGTTTTCAGAAAGGAATATATATCCTAGCAAAATACGCAAGCAATTTGACCTTTAAAAAATTTAATTTCATAGGTGATAGATTTTCCTTAATCTCAAAGAGACTGAATCAATGCTCCTAGAAGGCAGCCTAACTAATTCTCTTCTGCACCCCATTTCCTCCTACTCCACTTACAGATGTTATGTCCCAGTGTGATAACTGATTTCTTGTGGTAATGACTTACAGGGTAGGTAAGGATCATGCCAAACAACCTCATTCACTCAAGGCCTAAGTTTCCTTCTGTTCCTCTTCCAGCCTCCACTGACGAATGGGAAATTCCATTGGCAGGGCCCATGCTTTCCCATGGAGAAACTCATGGGATAACGTCTCTGTCCATGCATCCCACCCATTTCTCAATATTCCTTGTAAAAATAAGATTAACAATTTAAAAACGGATCAAGCTCAGCTCCTATACTTCTTCTTTTTTTTCTTATCTTAATAGCTTTATTGAGGCATAACAGACAAATTAAATGTGTACAAATTGTTTACATTAAACATATACAATTGGATAAGTGTTGACATGTACACACTCACAATGCCATCATTGCAGTCAATTTGGTGAATATATCCATCATCCTTAAACGTTTACTAGTGCCCCTAGGTAATCTACCCCTGGATGCTTTCTGTTGCTATAAATTTGTTTTCATTTTCAAGAATTTCATACAAATTAAATCATAGTAATTACTCTTTTGTATGGGGCTTATTTTACCCAACATATTTATTTTAAATTTTGTCCATGTTGTTACATGTAACAATATCTACTATTATTGCAGTAACATTACATGGTATGAGTACACCAAATTCATTTACCTAGTGGTGAACATTGGTTTTTGTCCAGTTTAAGGGCGGTGTACCAGTCTTTGTGACAGCATAGGCTTATATGCTTTTATTTCTCATGGATAAGCACATCAGAGTGGACCGTGTATTAGGTATACATTTATTGATTTAGAAAATGAAATCTGTTTTTCCAAAGTGGCTGCACCATTTTACATTCTCTATAACAATTTTTCAGGATGTCAATTCCTCCATTGTTTTTGAATCATTTGATGTGGTCACTCTTACTATTGTTAGGCTTAACTCCTCCATATAGTAGTTAGTGGTGTTTCATTGTGATTTAACTTGCATATTCCTTATGATTAATGATGCTAAGCTTCTTTTCTTAATGTTATATGGATCTTTTTCAGTGAAAATATCTGTTCAAATATTTTGTATCTCTTTTTATTCTCTTTTTTACTATTATTTTGAAAACTCTTTATATCTTTATATATTTTCTCTATAAAAAGTCACTCATGAGATAACTGGTTTGAAATATTTTCTCCCTGTCTATGCAGTATTTAAATTCTTTTTACATTCTTTTGAGAGGTAAAATTCATGATTTTAATTCAGTTCAGTCTATCAATATATTTTTGTATAGATTATTTATATCCTACACAGCTTTGCCTAAAACCAGGTAACAAAAATTGACTGAAGTATCTTCTAGAATTTTCACAAGTTAAGGTTATACATTTAGGTAAATGACCTATTGGATATATGCTATGAAGTGCATATTCAAGTTCAATTTATGCATAATCATATTTGTTTTCATACTCATTGTTGTAAAGCCTTTTTTCCACTGAATTGCCTTTTCATTGTTATCCAAAAAATATTTTCATAAATACTTGGATCTATTTCTGTATATTATAGCATTTTTATAATGTCCTTTTTTGGGTAGGGGTGCAGTGAACTTTATGGATGGTGTGTGACAGTAGGGCTCCCTAAGCCCCTCCCCATCTTCAGGGTCTGGGATGGAAATTGGGAGGAGGGGAGATTCTCAGTGTGTTGAGGGACTGAGTTAGGGGCAGGGACTCTTTGGCAGCTGAGGGCTTCTCTCTTCCTCTGTGTTCTTTCTGGGAAGATGGTCCAGAGGCTCTTGCTCCTTGGAGGCCAGGTGGACCATAAGATCCACCATCCTGTTGCTGTAGCCAAATTCATTTTTATACCAGGAAATGAGCTTGACAAATGATGGTTGGGGGCAATGCTGGCCCCAGCATTGAAGCTGAGAGAGTGAGTTATCACTGTTAAAGTCTTAGGAGATGACCTGGTCCTCCCTGTAGCCCTGGGTGCTCTCTGATATCTGATTCACCACCTTCTTGATATCATCATATTTGGTCAGATTCACAAATGACACGTTGGGGTTGGGCACATGGAAAGCCATGCCAGAGAGCTTCCCATTCAGTTCAGGGATGACCTTGCCCACAGCCTTGGCAGAGTCAGTGGATGCAGGAATGATATTCTTCTAGGCAGTCCCATAGCCATCATGCCACAGTTTCCCAAAGGGACCAGTATTCTGAGTAGCAGTGATGGCACAGATTGTGGTCATGAGTCCTTCCACAATGCCAAAGTTGTCATGGATGGCCTTGGCCAGGGGGAGCTAAGCATTTGGTGGCATAGGAGGCATTGCTGACAATCTTGGGGGAGTTGTTATACTTCTCATGGCTCATACCCATCACAAACATGGGGGCATCAGCAAAAGGGACAGAGATGATGACCTTTGTGTCACCACTCTTCAGATGAGCTCCAGCTTTCTTCATGGTAATGAAGACACCAGTGAGCTCCACACATATTCAGCACCAGCATCACCCTACTTGATATTGGTGGGTTCTTACTCCTGGAAGATGGAGGTGGACTTTCCATTGATGTCAAGCTTCCCATTCTCAGCCTTGACTGTGCCATTGAATTTACCCTGGGTAAAATCATACTGGAGAATGTAGACCATGATATGAGGCCAATGAAGGGGTCATTGATAGCAACAAGATCCATTTTTCCATAATTGAAAGCAGCCCTGGTGATCAGGCATCCAATACGACCAAATCTGTTCACTCTGGTCTTCACCATCATGTCTCATGGTCATGGCCGTCACTGCAAGAGAAGAGAGGATGTGGCTGTCTGTCAAACAGGGAAGATCATAGAGCCTATAATAAGTCTTGATATTGGGTTTTGTTTCTCTTTATTTTTCATCTTTCCATATTGTGATTATATTAGGTCTTTTGTTTTTCCATTAATATTTGAGGATCAGGATGTCAATTTTTGTACACACACTCACACACGCACACAGTCTGATGAATAATTTCTTATTGCATTAAATGTAAAGATAAATTTGAAAAGAGTTGTCATCATTTGAATAATGAGATTTCTAACCCAGAGACCTGGTTGGAAATGCTGTAATATTTATTTAGGTCTCCCCTTAGCAATACTTTTTAGTTTCCTTTTTTGAATGTAGAGATTCTTAAAAAAATGATTTAAGGTATATTCTTATTTCTCACTTGATTGATTCTCTATTAACTTATTTTTATTTCAATTTTGTTTTGCTCATTGTTATTATATATAAACACATTAACTTATTATATATAAACACATTATAAAAATACTTCACCTGAAACTCTTACTAAATGTATACACCATAGTAGATGTTCTGAGGCTTTGCTAAATTTTCTACAGACAGCTTTACTTCCTTTCAGTGTCATTTTTCTTTTTCCTCATTGCAGCGCCTGAAACTTCCAATAAAATATTGAATAGAAGTGATAAGGGCATACCTTTTTGACATTATTTATTTTAGAAGGAAATCATTCATTTATTCATAAGTCTGATGTAAGTTTATCATAGATTTTTTAATCAGATTTAGAAATTTCTCTTTATTCCTGGTTTGTTGAGAAGTTTGGATTTTTTAAATGTGAAAATAAGGTTGTATTTTGTCAAAGTTTCTTCTAAATTTTTGAAATATATTTTCTTTTTTAAAAATATTGTTGATTACATTGATTACCAAAAGTCATAACATTGTTAAATTCTTGGAACAGACCCTACTTTGACATGATATGTTATCTTCCTAAGAGATTTGTTTTGTTTAGAATTTTGCATCTATTCAAGGGGGATATTTGTTTACAGTTTTCCATTATGTGATATCTTTGTCAGGTTTTTAGTAACAGAGGGGTTTTAGCTTTATGAAATGAGTTAAATGAGTTATTTGCTCTTCCTGAAAGTTCTTGAAGTGTTCATGTAGAGTTGAAATTTCTGCTTCCTTAAATGGTTAATATCATTTATCAGAGAAATCTGCATCTGGATTTTCCCTTGTGTGAAGATTTTCTGATTCAATTTTAAAAAAATAAAATAAAAGGAAAGGAAAACTCTAGGTTATGAATTTTCTCTAGAGTAAACTTAGGTAGTTTGTGGGTTTTTTGTGTATTTACCACTCATATTTAAGTTCTGTAATTTGAGGCATTTATGTCCATTCAAGTTTCATAATTTTTATGAATTAATTTCTGATAGTGGTAATTATATTCCCTTTTTTCCTAATCGAACTTGTTACAGACTTATTGATACTATTGACCTCAGAAAATAAAGTAAGTTTTTCTTTTCTGATTGATTTTAATTGAATTTAACTTAGTTAGGGTTAACTGGATCTTCTCTTATTGATTTATTAATTTCTATTTCAGTTATTTATGCTCTGTTCTTTATTATTTCCTTTCTTCTGCTTCTTTGGATTTCATTTGCTCTTATTTTTTTTAAAGTTTTTAAGGTTGAACTATCTCAGTGATTTAAGATCATTGAAAATCTACAATTAAAAAAAAAACAACAAAACCATCTGGGAGAGTATAATATTCATTGACAAGGTTATTATTTTTCTTTGGCCTGATAGTTTAAACTCGAAATTTTGTTTTTTATATTACAATTCAAAGCTATTTCTCCTTTGCTGTTTTTGATTTATGAATTTAAATAGTTAATTTTAATAGGTAATTTGTTCTACTTACATTCCTTTTCAGAGATTTTCTCCTACCTATGTGGATTTTATTTTATTTTACTGACAGTATAAGTAATGTAAATTATTTAAAAGTGAAACTTCTTTTTGTGGATGGATAATATAGTCACTTAAATGCTATTGTAATTCAATAAAGTTGGAAATTATAATAAAATCCTTCTATGAATATTGATATTGTTTCTAATATCTTACTGTAAAATGTTCACATAAATAAAATATGTAGTTCAGTTGTAGGTTAGATGTTTCCAGGTAAGATTAAGCAACTGGCACTTTAATCTCCCACTGAACTAACTATAAAATAAGGTATAAAATAAGGATGTGTGTCAGAGCATTTGAAGACTCTATCAGCATGAAGACATGGGAAGTTAGCTTGAAATACCACAAAGAGGCAGAGTAGTTTGTAGTGATTTTATTTTTCTTATTGGTGATATTTAAAAATTCAGTAGTAAAATTAAAAAAATTAAATGTGTTAGGATTTTGTACAAGATTAAGAAAACCTCTCCACACATCCAGGTTATAGAGGAATACCCCCTTGCATTTTTTTTTAACTTTAAATACTTCAATTTTAAAATTTAGTGTTGGAGTTCATTCTTGTGCTAAGTGCAGATATAGATCTCATTTATTCTTTTCCTGAATAGGTATTTTAGATTGTTAGCATTGCTAAATGAAAGATTCCTTCTCTTTCCAGCTATATTAGATGCTACTTTATATTATACTTGTCATGGTTTGGATGTGAGGTAACCCTCAAAATCTCACATGTGAGACAGTGAAAGAAGGTTCAGAGGAGAAATGTTTGGGTTGTAAGAATCTTAATCCAATCTGTGAATTAATTCCCTGATAGGGATTAGCTGAGTGGTAACTGAAGTGATAGAGTGTGGCTGGAGGAGGCGGACATTGGAGTGTGGTTGGGGTATATATTTGTGTCTGGCAAGTGGAGACCCTCTCTCTGCTTCCTGATCACCATGTGAGCTGCTTCTCTCTGCCACACCCTTCCACCATAATGTTCTGCCTCACCCCAGTCCTGAGGAATGAAGCTGGTCTTCTATAGACTCAGACTTCTTAAACCATGAGCTCTCAAATAAACTTTTCCTGCCCCCAAATTTTTCTGGTTGGGTCTTTAAGTCACAGCAGTGAAAATGCTGACTAAAAAAACGCTTAATTTCAATATGTGTTCAATCATATTTTGGATGTTATATTTCATTGTACTTCCTGCCTTTTGATGCAGTAGTAGCACTTTTTTTTAATTTACAATTTTTTTAGTGTTTTAATATGTGGTAGTTCTAATTTTCCCTGTACTTTTTTTTTTATTTTCAATTGTCTTCTAGTTATTTTTTCATGGTGTTTCTCTTTTTGAAACTTAGTACTAAATCACCCAGCTTTGCCACACCTCTATTGTAGCTATATAAGCTCACTGCACCCTACATTCCCCAATAATTAATACAATAAGTCTGACAGCATGAAAAAGCAACTGTCTGAGTGCTAATAAAAGTAAATAAACTAACCACAGAATTTTAGTCAAAATGGATCACAGGCATAATTGTAAAACCAAAAACCATAAAAAATTTAGAGGAAAACCTAACAGAAGGAAGTTTTCTGCAACTTCAAAATATATAAAGGATTTTAAAAGGAATATGCATTTAATAAAAGCAATAAATTGAACATCAAAATCAAATAGATTTTTTTCTTGGAAAAACACTGAGAATACGGAAAAGCAAGCCACACATTGGGGATGTAATATTTATAGAACACATATCTGATAGAGGACTTGTGTCCATAAACAGAATTCATCTATTATAAAATTCACATAAAATTTAATAATAATAACTCAAAACTTGAATAATAAACTGAAAAAAAATTAATCAGATTCTTCACAAATAAAATAAATGGACAATAATGCACATGAAAGCATGTTCAGTATTATTAGTCAGCAGGGAAAGCCAATGAAAACCATGAAATGGGATAAAATACACATTAGAATTGCTAAAATTGATACCAAAATATATGGAATGAACTACTGGCTACAGTATAGATCAACACCAACTCTCTTGCATAATGGTTGAAGTTTTAAAATTTACACATTATAAAAACTTGACAGTGGCTTAAATAGTTAAGCATATACCTGTCACACAACCCAGCTATTTGCAGTTATTGGCTCAAAAGAAATAACATATGTCCATGTAAAGCAGGAAATTTCATAGCAAAATTTTCAGTAATAGCCCCAAATGACTTAAGTGATCATCAACAAATGAATATACTGTGATATATCCATATAAAAGTATTCTACTAAGCAATAAAGATGAATTCATGGATGGATATCTAAATTCCTATGAAGAAAAGCTCAGAATGAATAAATATATACTGTATGATTCCAGTTACATGAAATTATAGCAAATAAAAACAATCCACTATCACAAAAATTCAGATTAGCTATTGCCTGTTTGTAGAAGTCAAAAGAACACTCTTGAGACTGAAGTAAAAGTTTGTTATCCTGCATGCGGTGATGGTGCAAAAGTATATATATATATATATATATATATATATATATATATATATATATATATATATATATATACATGTTAAAACTAATCAAGCTGTACATTTTATATATGCGTGGCTTCATGTACTTGACCTGTATCAATTAATTTACACATACTGACACTTCAGTAAAGTTGAAGAACTTACCTAGAACCACAAATGATTTTTTTGGTATTTTTATTGGAGTTGTGTTAAA
This sequence comes from Callospermophilus lateralis, assembly GCF_048772815.1. Lineage (NCBI taxonomy): Eukaryota > Metazoa > Chordata > Mammalia > Rodentia > Sciuridae > Callospermophilus > Callospermophilus lateralis. Next base: position 104,259,396 of record NC_135306.1, read on the forward strand.
TTTTTATTAATTCAAGAATTAATGTTATTGAATATTGAGTGGGTCATTCTATTCAAAAACAATAAGTATCTTTTAATTTGTTTAAGTCTACTTTTGGTACTTTCAGAAGGACTGTGGTAGTACAGAATGGAAACTTCAGCAGTTGAAGAGCTGACAGGCTGTGGTTTCACACATTGGCACACAGCAGCTCTACTTACTGACATTTAAGCATAGGGGCTTGCAGCAGTTAACAGGTACCTGTAACAACTGTGTAGCTGTAGCAGAAGCAGGAAACAAAACAGCTGGGACAGAACAATCCCTGTATGAGCTAAAAGTCACTTGGCTGTCGACAAGCTTGTACCCATATAAGGAATGTTGAATGCATCTCCAATAGAGTTGCACAAGCTCCCTTGCCTTGGTGTACCCAAAACTTGCTTTTGTATAAAAGTAAAAGCCCTGCTGCACTCAGGGCTCAGACTTCGGAAATTATACCTCTGGGCCATGGTAGCACTAATATAGTGTTTCTTCCAGATCTTGGTATCCTGACCCTCATTTCCCGCTACATCCTCATAGAGTTTTTTCTATTTTGTATTAAAAATAATAATATGTACTTTAACTTTTTGTTGTAATTGTAAAGGAGGTTTATTTCTGAAGGTTAACTTTTTTATTGCATGACTGAATTTTTAGTTTTATCACTGAATCTCTAAGAATTTTGAGGTATTTTCTTATATCATTTGAAACTAAAGGTAACTCTTTTCTTTTCTCCTTAATTTTTACGCTTCTATGTGGTTTCTTACATCTATTGCATTGACACATTTCTTTTTTTTTTTTTTCTGTGTCTTAGTAGGAATAACTCAATGTTTTCTTCTGTGATATATTATTTCTTGAATCATGGTATATTCAATTATATGTAGAAATCAAACATGTTTTTTTTCTTTTATACAGTGTTTTTAACATAAGTAATTAAAATTTGAGTTTGTCAATGGGTTTTTAATCATGTTATATATTTTTCTTTTATCCTTTGATTTATAATAGGATTATAGGATCCTAATGTAAACACATTGTACATTCCTCTGATAAATCCCACTTGGTCAAAGTCCTCTATTTTCTTATTCAAGTACTAGATTCTGTTTGCTAATACTGTATTTAGTGTTTTTGTTTAATCTTTTAATACTGTATTTAATGTTTTTGCTTTGATATTCTGAATGTTATATGTCTATAATGATTCCTGCTATACTTTCTAATTAAAGGGAATTTGGAAGATTGTTATTATTTTTATTCTCTGGGATATTTTACTCTATTTTAAGCTTTGGGCCAATTTTGTCTTTGAACTTATTGTGGAATTGTCAATTGAAACCCTCTGGGCCTGTGTTTTTCTTTAGGATCGTTTCTTAACTTCCATCGTTAATGGAAATGAATCTGTTAAATCTTACAATTGCTGGTGGGTAAAACCTTAGTAAACCATACTTTCCTAGGAAACTCTTTTAACTAAATTTTAAGGTTCATCTCCACAAAGATCTCAAACTAATTTCTCCTAGTTTACATTCCTCTTTCACTGGTTTATTTGTGTTATTTATTTCATATCTTGTACATTGATGTATTATCTTTCATTTTAATTTACTTGAAGATTTGCCTATTTGGTTGATTTTTTTAAATTCAGGATTTTGATTTTTAAATTATGTCTGTTTTCTTTCTAATATATTAGTTTAATAATTAATTTTATATTTTTATTTTTTTTCTAATTTATTGATTTATGTTCAGTTGTTAAATTAGGAAATCAATTTTTATTATTGTACTTTTTTCAGATTATTTACATTCAATGAAACAAACATATATCACGGGTGCATATCAACTGGTTTGATAAATGAGCACATTTGTTAATGTCATTCCTTGCCAGGTGAAAATACATTCCTTCCTCAGAATGCTCCACCTTGGCCGTTGCCAGTGAACAACCACAGCTGCAATGCAGACTGTTTTACTACTGTTACTATGATGAGATTTCCCAGCTGGATCTCCTTATACATTTTGTGGACAAGATTTGCCTTTTGAGAGTTTGCAGTAACTGCAGTGTATCTCCAGTGCTGTGACCCATGCAGCATCAACAAAAGATCTCCAATAGGGGTATCAGGAGATGGAGAAAAACACAGAGACAAAGAAAACACAGAGACATTTTTAAGCAAAGTTGGGGCCAGGTGGGACACTGCCTTCTGATAGAGGCACAGAGACCCATAACTAGCCCCACATGTTTATTATGTAGGGTCTTATAATCAGGAAGTTTAACTATAAGGCTTTGTGAATTGTTCAAGGCTTGTGGGCTATTAAGAGGCTTCTTTGTGCACTAAAAAGTTACAGAGCTGGAAACTTTTTCTAACTATCCTGCTGTTACAGTGTTAGGAACATCTGTGTTGTACCCAGAAAACCCATCATACTGGAACATCTGATAACTATTAGGGTGAGAGCCTGGTATGAAGACTGTTCGCATCTTTGCCTTTTGGCAAGGACGGTTTCCAGGCGTGGCTTTTGCCTACACTGCAGGATCAGCTGATGACTAGAGTTCATCTGCTCTCCATACTCCACTATCTTTTGTCAGCATAGGGGCGTGCAGTTTCTTCAGTGGAAATATTTTCTCTTTCTTTCTTTTTTTGCATAGCATTTAGGAATGGATTGGGTGTATATTTTCTGTTTCTATTGTTGTTTTGACTTTCTTTTATATTTCAGAATTTTTAACTTTTTGTCTCTCATTTTCCCTATCTAGTATACAAGTTATTCCTCTGACTTGGTTTCATCCTATCACCTAGAAGTGCTATTTTTCTAAGATTACACCCTATGTCTTTTGTGCTTTTTAGTTGAATTGAGTTTGGTTTCCATAGTCAATATTCTGGTTTACCAAAATTATCTTTTTTAGCATGTTTGCATTAAATGGTCCTTTTAATACTGAAGGCAATTAGACTCAATTTCTTTTGTTTAGTAGGAGTGTTACTTAATATTGCTTGTGCTATTATCTAGCTATGCTGAAGGCACAGTGATCATGTGGTCTTAATTTTTCTTCTAGTTAACCCATATGTATAGCTTTGGGGAGAATGTTTGGAGAGATTTTAATTTAGGCAAGCAATGTCACCACAATGTTACCTCAAAATTCTGGGAAAAAAACATTTTAAATTGTCACTTCCAAAAAATATATAGCTAAATGAATGTGTTGCATAATTAGACATCAGGGTATTGCCTATATTGAGATACATGTTCACCAAAAAGGCTAAAATTAAAAATATCACAATACTAAATCTTAGCAATGTTCTGGAGAAACTGGTGCTTTCTTTTACTGATAGTTGCAGTATAGCATGCCCAACAGCCTTAGGACAGAGAGTGGCATTATTTTATAAAGCTGTTTCAGCAAAACCTACTAATCAGTCTACATCCAGGAGATATATAACCTGGAGTAAAAAAATACCCAGGAAAAATGAGGATATATATGAACTATAAGTCAGAAAAAATATTCATTGAAAATTTATTTATAACAGCTAAAAAATAAACACACAAATGTCTATCAAACAGGGGAATAGATAAATAAAATGTGCTGTATTCACGTGACGGAGGTTGCACAAATGCACCATAGTATGAGTATATAAACTAGACATTGAAGAGTATATATATTCTATGGCTTCATTTATATGAAGTTCAAACATGGCACAACCAACTGTACAAGTCAAAATAGTGGCTACCTTTAGGGGTAGGCATTTACTGGAAAGGAGAAAGAGGAAGCCTCCTGGTGCGATGCCAATGTTCACGTCTTTATCTGGGGAGTCACTAAGTATAAACGTCATCAACAATCCGAGGAGCTGCATTTCCACTGCATGTTGTATGTATATATGTGAAGATTCACTGGTATGCAGTAGAAGAATGTCTTGAAAACCCTTGGACTAAAAAAATGAAACCCTTTGTATTTATTTCCCTGCACTCAACAATTAAACATAGAAAGGATGTCAAAGTCATCCCTAAATTCTTATACCTTTAAACTTGCATGCTATGTGCTTATTTAAGTAGAAAAAGGAAAAAATGCCTGCTAATGCACTAGGGATTTTTCATCTAAGTACATCACATATGTGAGCACCTTTTGTCATGCCTTTATCACTTCACACTTCCAATTTAGATAATTTTCTCTTCAGTATTATTTTATAAAATTGTTTTAATGATTGCTTTTTATTCTATTATATGTCTGTATCATACTTATTCTATTTTATATCTATACCCAATTCAAACATAAACCTTTGAGAGAATTTTATGCATTCCTTATTTTGCTTTTATAATAGCAAGGCAATAAATGTCATAACTTTACCTTTGACAGGTAACTTTTGTTTCTAAAGTACACTTGCCTAGAAATTGAATAACTCATCAAAAGCTCATATAAAATTATAACATTTGATATATTATCAAAATGTCTTATACAAATTGATATGAATATTTCTATATAAGTCATATTGTACTCACTTTCAATAATTTTTTAAAATGTTTGCTATTTCATAGGTAAATTCTACATAACTTATTCATATAACTTGTTTTACTTGAATTTCTGTTCCTAATAGAGCTTAACATTTTTATTTTGCTAAGTTAACTAATTTATATCCTCTTATTCTATTTTTATTCATCATAGTCTTGCCATAGTCTTGCCACCATTTCTTCATCTCTGAATTGACTGGAGTCTGATTTTCTATTTTTTTCTTTTTCCTTTTTTAAATTTTTAAAAAATTTTCTGGTATGGGGGGTTGAGCCCAGGGGCACTTAACCATTGAGCAACATCCCAGTTCTTTCTGTTATTACTTTTTATTTTGAGACAAGATCTTGCTAAGTTGTTTAGGGCCTCACTAAGTTGCTGAGGCTGACTTTGAACTTGCAATCCTCCTGCCTTAGCTTCCGAAGCTGCTGAGTGGAGCCTGATTTTCCAAGTCCTAAAATATATGTAGGGGATGAGACATTCCTCATTCCTGATGTTTCCATCCATGAGGTGGGATACCTATTCCTCTAGTACTGCAAGTTCACCCATTCTCCCTTGGAAGGTGGGGTAGCTCATCTGATTGAAGAGTTTCAAAAGGGAAAATGAGGATATATATCAACCATAAGTCAGAAAAAGTCTAATTCCTAGAACTAGCAGCACAATTCACAATAGCTAGACTGTGGAACCAACCTAGATGCCCTTCAATAGATGAATGGATAAAAAAAAATGTAGCATTTATACACAATGGAATATTACTCAGCACTAAAAAATAACAGAATCATGGCATTTGCAGGTAAATGGGTGGCATTAGAGCAGATTATGCTAAGTGAAGTTAGCCAATCCCCAAAAAACAAATGCCAAATGTCTTCTTTGATATAAGGGGGGGCGACTCAAAACAGAGCAGGGAGGAAGTGCATGAGAAGAAGATTATCACTAAGCAGGGACAAGAGGTGGGAGGGAATGGGAGAGAGAAGGGGAACTGCATGGAAGATGGAAGGAGACCTCATTGTTATACAAAATTACATATAAGATGGTGTGAGGGGGAAGGAAAAAAAAGAGAGAGAGAAATGTGTTACAGTACATGGGGTAGAGAGAGGTGATTGGAGGGGAGGGGAGGAGAGGAAGAAATAGAAAGGGCAGCAGAATACAACAGACACTAGTATGGCCCTATGTATAAATGTGGCTGTATAACCAATGTAATCCTGCAATCTGTACTGTGGAAAAATAAGAATTTATACCCCATTTGAATCAAATGTACGATGTATGATATATCAAGATCATTCTAGGGTTTTGAGCAACTAATAAAAAAATAGGGAAAATGTTCGTTTTTGTGTTATATTTCATGAGTTAGCATATTTTCATAATAAATAATAAATAAAAATGTTATATAAATAATATATAATGGAAGATGGCGGCAAATAGAGTGCATCATCCCCATGTACCGCATCACTGTGCAGGTGAATAACGAGTTAGAATGGCCAAATGCTATCTTGTTAGGAATTTCCAGCAAAATTGGGATGCACCGAAACCTAGAGGAAGGATTTCCATAGCCCGAGGATTGGTTACTGGGGCTCAACCGCGAGTGAACCGTGCGCCCGGGAATTCAGGCTGTTTGATCGGCGCCCATCCCATCCCACTGCTAGAGACTGCGGCGCACCGGGAAACAGCGTGCCAGCAATGCAAATGAACGGTGCTACATATTCTGTGGGGTCCTGCCGGCTGTGCCCTCACTGTGCTCTGGGGTGAGTTCTGGGTTTGAGACGGGGAAGGAAGCGGTCCAGTTCTGTCCTCCACACCAGACAGCCCACCGAGGAAGCCAGCGGCCACCATCTTGGAGAGCTGATGTCACCATCGCCAGTTTTCGACAGATTGCAGCACGTTCAGCGATAGAACAGGTGTGTGTAATTTAAACCCTCTCCCATACAGCGGGGAAATTGCATAAAATCTCTCCCCGGATTTCTGGGTCGTGATTACTAGAGTGAGTGTGAATAGAGTCGTGGGGAAAGGTAAAGGCACCTGACCTCCAACCCCCGCCTCCCACCAGCTGTAAAAATGAAACCTGTCTTGCCAGCTCTTGGAAGAGGGGCTAGCGGAGGGAATCAAAACAATAAGGTGCTGGTTCCCAACAGCCGCACTACATATCCAGAAACTGCAGGTCCAGAGTGTAGCTTAAACTGCCGAGAGGTATCACACTGGGAAAAGCCTGGTTGGCAGGAGAAGCAAGGTGACTAGAGACCAGGAATGAACCTAAGCCAACAGGTTTTGAGAGACACGGGGGGGGGGGGGAGAGGGGGAGCGAGGGGCCTCACACGGATTGTTTCCTACAGCTAGAGGGCAAAATCTTGGCCCGGAAGGCACAGCACCACCTACTGGAAGCGAAGAAAATAGAAGCCTAACAGTGACCTTTTTTTTCCTTTAATTTTAATTTTTTAATTTTTTAAATTTTTTAATTTTAATTTTTTAATTATTTTTTAATTGTTATTTTTATTTTACTGCATTTTATTATTTTTTTATCATTTTTTTCTTCTCTATTCTTTTCTCTTTCCTTCCTCTCTCCCTCTCTCTTTCTTGGTTTGCTTCCTTACCTTCTCCCCATCTTTCCTCTTAAGCATGACCACCCAGATTACGTACAACTTACTAAATGCAAATAGATGAATACTACGAATCGGTCTATAGTCCGCCTAAGCCCTTAACTACACCCAAGTACTCCTGTCTATTCTCTTGTTAATATCCGCCTGCATTTGAGCAACCCCCCAAAGAAGCTAACATATACTAACCTCCATACCATCAAATCACCCGACCTCAACATAAAATACTAAGTTCAAACCGCAATTCTCTATATGCCATCAAAATCTGTAGGCCTCTAATGAAACTAATGAATTACCTTAAATCACAATTAAATCCAACATCTCTGAGCATTGAATCCCAACACAAAGGAGAGATATTGGAACTATAAAAACCAAAAACAAGTTTAAAGGAGAAAACAGAAACACGGCAGTCAAACAGATTTGGAAAGTAATGTGAGCACCATGATAAACAAGGGAAAAAGGATTACAAACAATGCAGGACAACTTAAATTCATAGAAGAACATAGAGGCATCAGAAAAAATGGACAGAGAAAGAACTCAAGGCATACCTAACTCAGATGGAATGGAATCTTAGAGAAGACTTTGGACAGCAAGTCCAAACAATGAAAGTATACTTTGAAAACGAATTACATAAGCAAATTCAAATGGCAACGAATGAGCTCTACCAGGAGATAGAGATTTTTTAAAAAAATCAAACAGTAATCCTAGAAATGCAGGAAACCATAAACCAAATTAAAACTCAAATGAGAATATTACAAATAGACTAGATCAAATAGAAGTTAGAACATCAGATAATGAAGACAACGTTTATCAACTTGAAAAGAATATAGTCAACACAGAAAGGATCCTAAGAAATCACAAGGAATCCATCCAAGAGATATGGGATGTCATAAAAAAACCAAACTTGAGAGTCACTGGGATAGAAGAAGGTGTAGAGGTTCAAACCAAAGGAATGAACAATCTATTGAATGAAATAATCTTAGAAAACTTCCCAGATATGAAAGATGGAATGGATTGCCAAATCCTGGAAGCCTACAGGACCCCAAACATACAAAACCGTAATAGACCAACTCCAAGACACATAATTATGAAGATATCCAACATACAGAACAAGGAGAGAATATTAAAAGCTACGAGAGAAAGGAGGCAGATTACATTCAGGGGTAAACCAATTAGGTAAACGGCTGATTTTTCATCACAGACATTGAAAGCGAGAAGATCCTGGAACAACGTATTTCAAATGCTGAAAAATAATGATTTCCAACCAAGAATACTGTATCCACCAAAATTAAGCTTCAGATTTGACAATGAAATTAAAATATTTCATGATAAACAAAAGTTAAAAGAATTCGCAGCCAGAAAACAAGCACTGCAAGGCATTTTGAGCAAAACACTACAAGAAGAGGAATGAAAAACAGCACCCAAAACTAACAGTGGGAGGTAACTCAGTAAAGGGAAGAAAAAAAAATAACCAAAAAGGTAAAACTAGCCATATTAAAATAAATAAATAAATAAGCATGACTGTAAGTACAAACCATATATCAATAGTAACCTTAAAAGTTAATGGCTTAAATTCACCAATCAAGAGACATAGGCTAGTAACCTGGATTAAAAAAACAAATCCAACAATATGCTGCCTTCAGGAGATTCATATGACAGGAAAAGACATACACAGGCTGAAGGTGAAAGGTTGGAAAAAATCAAACCACTCACATGGTCCTCGGCAGCAAGTAGGAGTGGCCATACTCATATCAAATAAAATCAACTTCAAACCTAAGTTAATCAAAAGGGATAAAGAAGGACACTATATACTGTTAAAAGGAACCATCCACCAACAAGACATAACAATTATCAATATGTATGCACCAAACAATGGTGCTGCAACAATAATAAAACAAACTCTTCTGAAGTCCAAGAGTCAAAAAGACCACAACACAATAATTATGGGTGACTTCAACACACCACTCTCTCCATTGGACAGATCCTCCAGACAAAAGCTGAATAAAGAAACTATAGAACTCAATAACACAATCAATAACCTAGACTTAACTGACATATATAGAATATATCAACCATCATCAAGTGGATACACGTTCTTCTCAGCAGTACATGGATCCTTCTCAAAGATAGACCATATATTATGCCATAGGGCAACTATTAGTAAATATAAAGGTGTGGAGATAATACCATGCATCTTATCTGATCATAATGGAATAAAACTGGAAATCAATGATAAAAGAAGGAAGGAAAAATCCTGCATCACCTGGAAAATGAACAATATGTTACTAAATGATCAGTGGGTTACAGAAGACATAAAGGAGGAAATCAAAAAATTCTTAGAGATAAATGAAAATACAGACACAACATATCAGAATCTATGGGACACAATGAAAGCAGTTTTAAGAGGGAAATTCATCACGTGGAATTCCTCAAAAAAAGAAAAAAACAACAAATAAGTGAACTCACACTTCATCTCAAAACCCTAGAAAAGGAAGAGCAAAACAACAGCAAAGGTAGTAGAAGGCAAGAAATAATTAAAATCAGAGCGGAAATCAACGAAATCGAAACAACAACAACAAAAAAAAATTGATAAAACTAAAAGTTGGTTCCTAAAAATTAAATAAGATCCACAGTCCCTTAGCCATGCTAAGGAAGAGAAGAAGAGAGAGAACTCAAATTACTAATATAGGGGATGAAAAAGGCAATATCACAACAGACACTACAGAAATACAGAAGATAATTAGGAATTATTTTGAAACCCAATATTCCAATAATATAGAAGATAGTGAAGATATCGATAAATTTCTTAAGTCATATGATTTGCCCAGATTGAGTCAGGAAGATACACACAATTTAAACAGACCAATAACAAAAGAGGAAATAGAAGACGCCATCAAAAGACAACCAACCAAGAAAAGCCCTGGACCAGATGGATATACAGCAGAGTTTTACAAAACCTTCAAGGAAGAATTAATACCAATACTTTTCAAATTATTTCAAGAAATAGAAAAAGAAGGAGCTCTTCCAAATTCATTCTATGAGGCCAACATCACCCTGATCCCGAAACCAGACAATGACACTTCAAAGAAAGAAAACTACAGACCAATATCTCTAATGAACTTAGATGCAAAAATCCTCAATAAAATCCTGGCGAATTGAATATAAAAGCATATCAAAACAATTGTGCACCATGATCAAGTAGGATTCAACCCTAGGTTGCAAGGCTGGTTCAATATATGGAAATCAATAGATGTTATTCACGACATCAATAGACTTATAGATAAGAACAACATGATCATCTCAATAGATGCAGAAAAAGCATTCGACAAAGTGCAGCATCCCTTTATGTTTAAAACACTAGAAAAACTAGGGATAACAAGAACTTACCTCAACATTGTAAAAGCTATCTATGCTAAGCCTCAGGCTAGCATCATCCTGAATGGAGAAAAACTGAAGGCATTCCCTATAAAAACTGGAACAGGACATGGATGCCCTCTCTCACCACTTCTATTCAATTTAGTTCTCGAAATACTAGCCAGAGCAATTAGACAGACAAAAGAAATTAAAGGCATAAAAATAAGAAAAGAAGAACTTAAATTATCACTATTTCTGAATGATGTGATTCTATATCTAACAGACCCAAAAGGGTCTACAAAGAAACTACTAGAGCTAATAAATGAATTCAGCAAAGTGGCAGGATATAAAATCAACACACATAAATCAAAGGCATTCCTGTATATCAGTGACAAATCTTATGAAATGGAAATGAGGACAACCACCCCATTCACAATCTCCTCAAAAAAAAAATAAATAAAATACTTGGGAATCAACCTAACAAAAGAGGTGAAAGATTTATAAAATGAAAACTACAGAACCCTAAAGAGAGAAATAGAAGAAGACCTTAGAAGATGGAGAAATATACCCTGTTCATGGGTAGGCAGAACTAACATCATCAAAATGGTGATATTACCCAAAGTTCTCTATAGGTTTAATGCAATGCCAATCAAAATCCCAATGGCATTTCTTGTAGAAATAGATAAAGCAATCATGAAATTCATATGGAAAAACAAAAGAACCAGAATAGCAAAAGCAATTCTAAGCAGGAAGTGTGAATCAGGCAGTATAACGATACCAGATTTCAAACTATATTACAGAGCAATAGTAACAAAAACAGCATGGTACTGGTACCAAAACAGGCGGGTGGACCAATGGTACAGAATAGAGGACACAGAGACCAATCCACAAAATATAACTTTCTTATATTTAATAAAGGGGCTAAAAGCATGCAATGGAGGAAGGATAGCATCTTCAACAAATGGTGCTGGGAAAACTGGAAATCCATATGCAATAAAATGAAACAATCCCTTTCTCTCGCCATGCACAAAAGTTAACTCAAAATGGATCAAAGAGCTTGATATCAAATTAGAGACTCTGTGACTGATAGAAGAAAATGTTGGCTCCAATCTACATACTGAGGGGTCGGGCTCCAAATTCCTTAATAGGACACCCATAGCACAAGAGTTAATAACTAGAATCAACAAATGGGACTTACTTAAACTAAAAAGTTTTTTCTCAGCAAGAGAAACAATAAGATAGGTAAATAGGAAGCCTACATCCTGGGAACAAATTTTTACTCCTCACACTACAGAGAGAGCCCTAATATCCAGAGTATACAAAGAACTCAAAAAATTAAACAATAAGAAAACAAATAACCCAATCAACAAATGGGTCAAAGACCTGAACATACACTTCTCAGAGGAGGACATACAATCAATCAACAAGAACATGAAAAAATGCTCACCATCTCTAGCAGTCAGAGAAATGCAAATCAAAACCACCCTAAGATACCATCTCACTCCAGTAAGATTGGCAGCCATTATGAATTCAAACAACAAGTGCTGGCGAGGATGTGGGGAAAAGGGTACTCTTGTACATTGTTGGTGGGACTGCAAATTGGTGCGGCCAATTTGGAAAGCAATATGGAGATTCCTGGGAAAGCTGGGAATGGAACCACCATTTGACCCAGCTATTGCCCTTCTCGAATTATTCCCTGAAGACCTTAAAAGAGCGTACTACAGGGATACTGCCACATCGATGTTCATAGCAGCACAATTCACAATAGCTAGACTGTGGAACCAACCTACATGCCCTTCAATAGATGAATGGATAAAAAAAAAATGTGGCATTTATACACAATGGAGTATTACGCAGCACTAAGAAAATGACAAAATCATGGAATTTGCAGGGAAATAGATGGCATTAGAGCAGATTATGCTAAGTGAAGCTAGCCAATCCCTAAAGAACAAATGCCAAATGTCTTCTTTGATATAATGAGAGCAACTAAGAACAGATCAGGGAGGAAGAGCATGAGGAAAAGATTAACATTAAACAGAGACATGAGGTGGGAGGGAAAGGGAGAGAAAAGGGAAATTGCATGGAAATGGAAGGAGACCCTCATTGTTATACAAAATTACATATAAGAGGTTTGAGGGGAAAGGGGAAAAAAAACAAGGGAGAGAATTAAATTAAAGAAGATGGGATAGAGAGAGAAGATGGGAGGGGAGGGAGGGGGATAGTAGAGGATAGGAAAGGTAGCAGAATAGATCAGTTACTAATATGGCATTATGTAAAAATGTGGATGTTTAACTGATGTGATTCTGCAATCTGTATACCGGGTAAAAATGGGAGTTCATAACCCACTTGAATCTAAAGTATGAAATATGATATGTCAAGAGCTATGTAATGTTTTGAACAACCAATAAAAATAATATAAAATAAAAGAACTTTTGGGCTTCTAACCTCTAGAACTGTAGAATAAATATCCATTTTTTTAAGCCACTATACTTGATGGAAATTTGTTACAACCACCATATGAAACTAGTTACAATCATTTGTCATATTTTATTACAAAGAAGAGCTTTCCCACTCATCACACAGCCCTAGGTTGAAGTTGTGTGTAAATAGAGAGATTGAAAAGCTGAGACTGGAGGCAGCCTGGGATCTCATCCTAAACACACATGGTGATAGGACAGAAGTGTGAGAGATGGGGAAAGAACAGAGCAGTAAAAATTGAAAGGTCATCTTTAGCCATACTTGTCTTTGTGAAAAACTGAAATTAGACCACTGGAATAAATTCTTCACTTACAAGGAAGAATATTTTACATTTTCAGTTGATCTCTGGACTGGTGTCTTGGAGTACTTATAGTGTTTAACTTATGTCCTGTACTCTGCAGCTTGACAATTTCATCAAACTATGTTTACACTGAAAAGGAAAGGAGATATAAATTAATATTTCTTTTAAGAAATGAGAGCATTAAGGCCAAGGAGTTTCTCAAGTGAACTAAACCAGATACTTTTGTACAATATCTCTTTACACTGGATAAAACACAATATGTGGAAAGTATGTTGATGTCCACAGAAACTGAAATATTAATGAAGATGCATATAAAGTCACTTATGCACATTCTTGTCCCAACACTCAGACCCTCCATCCCATATAACTAACATCTCTAGTTTCTAACAGGCATAAAAATATTGTTTCCATAATGATAAAATTTATAATGTTTGCTTGCTTTCCATCTGCCAACCCTTATTTCTCTGAAGCATATCAGAAAACTGTTATTTTATAATCTCCACAAAAGTCTCAATTATTCTCAAGCTTAGAATATGAATTTTGCAAATGATGATGAGTTTTCTCTTTGCAAGACAGAAATTTCAAAGATCCTCTGACAACTTATCACCTTGTTAATTTTTTTTTTTGATCGCCTACTTATCAGGACAACTATGTCCCCACAACCACCCTTCTCAGTGCGTTCTTCACATCCTTCTTTCTCAGACTATAGATCAGGGGGTTCAGCATGAAAATCACTGTGATGCAGAAAACAGAGGATACCTTCTCCTGGTCCATAGCACTGCTGGAAGGAGGCTTGAAATACAGGAATGTTATAGACCCAAACAAGATGCCCATAGCCATGAGATGGAAGCTACAAGTGCTGAAGACTTTGGACTGGCCCTCAGTGGAGTGAATATGGAGGTTGCTTGAGAGGATGAGAGTATAAGAGATGAGGATGGCCAGTGTAGGGGTTAAGGTGTTAACTCCTACAATAATAAACAATTGATACAGAGCTGGAGTATAGGGAGTATACCACAGAGAGTACACCACAGCCATCATGAGTGGAGCAGAGCTTGTGGGATATGACAATTATATAAAGCAGTGGGCTACAGATAGCAACATAACCATCATATGCCATGACTATTAGAACCTTTTGCAATGGCCAAAGAAAGGAGCACATAAAGCTGAGTCATGCACTGCGGAAAGGAGATGATGTTCCTCTCTGACACAAAGTTCACCAGCATCTTAGGGGTAATGACACAAGAGTAGCAGAGATGAAAGAGGACAAATGACTGAGAGAGAAGAAGCTGAGTGAAGCATGAAGAGTGAAGCCGAGAACTGAGGGCAATTAAGAGGATCATGCCCAGGTTCCACACCACTGTGACCACATACATTCTAAGAAACAGGAGGAAGAGTTGCAACTGACGCTTGGGTCACTTTGTTAACTGTTCCAGGAGAAAATCAGTCCCTGAAGAATGATTTGAAGTAGCCATTTCTTACAAAATATTCTCTGTAGGAAGAGATAAGAGAAAAAGGTGATATTAAGTTTCTGATTTCCAAAGCAAAATTTCATGCTGGTTTTGATGTTTTGCCTTCCTGACAACCTCAGGTGTCTCATGACTTCATCCTTTCCAAGGACCTCTTAAAAGCTTGAGGACAGAGACTAACTATAACACCGAACCATGGCTCCACCCAAACCCAACCATGCTGAAAGCTCCTCTTGAAGTCAATGTCCTTTCATTTTGTTGCTAGGTTTAAGCTTCCAACTACTACACTTTGAGAAAAAGCAGAAACGTTTCCAGACCAAACTAGTCTTTTGTTCATACCAAGAAAGTATGAACTCTTACCCTCTTTATCTCAGCATATGCCAATAGAACCTTCAGACCTTGTGACCTGATGGCTTCAGATCTACCTGTGACCATGTGAGAAATGCCCATTTCAGTTCCCAGCCCAACTCCATGAATCAGCATAATTAACAATTTGTAAAACTAGAGACTATGAAACATACAGATGTCTATGAAGTACAGAAAAGAACATATGGAAATGGCTCTAATCACTTCCAACCCTCATTCTCTCATGTCTGATTTCTGAAGGAAAAACCTGAATGGGCCAAGACACTTGTTCCTTTTAGTGTGGATTTGACTGCCCAAATTGTGGTCCCAAAGGCCATGCTTACATTAGAATTTAGATATTTCTGTCCAAGAAACAGCAAAGAAGTCGAGCTAACTTTTAGGTGAACACCTAAACCATCAACACATTGCCATTTCCCTTCCTACATCTTCTGTCCTGTCCTTTATTCAAAGTCAAATACTCAGTGACCTTTCTAACAAAAGATTTAAAAATTTGCTGCAACATATGTTCTCTATAAACCTTCCACAACATGTTAAGGATAATCAATATATGTGCTGATTTAAAGACTGAACTAGATGGGGTGTTTTTTCCAAGAATGTATGAGAAAAGAGCCATGTGTCTGAATTCAGGAAATGAGCTCATACTTTAAGAGAAAGAAAATCAGAGTTGCCAAGGCACAACTCCAGACAGCCCCATTGATAATACCAAGGAAACTGGACCATCTTCAGGAGTATGCTCTGAAGTTGTTCAATGAACTATAAGAATCAGACAGACACAATATTTTTGTTACTCACAAAGAAGCCAACATAGTATGAAAGCTAGAAGAGACAGAAATGGGGGAGTTTAGGTTCCGATCCATTTAGTGGTCTCCATGATTTTTGATAGACTTACACAGCACTGATTAAATTTCCTTTTACAATTCCAATTAGTATAAAAATCTTTTCCACTGGGAAGTTTTGTCCAGAGGTCAGAACCACAGAGGACCTATCTCTCTGAAACTGAAGAGATGTTCTTTCTGAATTTTTAAGACTAAAATTGCTGATCTGTCAAAGTAAACAAAATCTATCAGTTTATGTTTTGACAGAGCCTACTGGATTGAGGAAAACAACTGATGGGCAGCAATATTTCACTATCTATAGATATTTATCAAGTGATTTTAAATCCCAATATTATGAACTCAATATATGTAAGTTACACCTTAAAGAAGCCATTCTAAGTATCACAATATTGTCTTTTTAAAGTTCATTCACAAACCAGCTCACGTACCAGATATTAGTGCTATATCATTGTTTTTATTTAATTCATTTTTTTAGTTGTAGTTGAACACAATACCTTTATTTTATTTATTTTTATGTAGTGCTGAGGATCGAACCTAGGGTCTCACACATGCTAGGCAAGTGCTCTACTGCTGAGCCACAACCCCAGCCCCATATCATTGTTTTCTTTTTTTTTAAGAAAGAGTGAGAGAGAGGGAGAGAGAGAGAGAATTTTAATATTTATTTTTTAGTATTTGGCGGACACAACATCTTTGTCTGTATGTGGTGCTGAGGATCGAACCCGGGCCGCACGCATGCCAGGCGAGCGCGCTACCGCTTGAGCCACATCCCCAGCACCCCCCCATATCATTGTTTTAAGAAATAATTTTAACATACCTGAAGAAACCAAAAGAAAGTCACCAAATCTGAAAGAGAAAGCTGAGAAAGCTGTTAATCAAAGGTAAAAGTAGCAAGCCAAGCAGTTTAAACAGCCTCCTGAAAAATCATTTGAAAACTAGTAACAATAAAAAAAAGAGTCCCCAAACTGCAAAGCTCTCTAAAACTCCAAAGTCTGGTCATGTGGAGAAAAATACACAAAATAGGTCATGTGCATAAAAATTATTGTCTTGAATCACCATCAAAAGAGCATCTATTTATTTTCAATATTTTCAACTCAAATTTCAGTGTAGCATGAAATACAATAATTAAATTTCCAAAGTAATTCAGTAATTCACTTTGTAGATGAGCAAATGTAAAGTATTTACATATGTGAGATTTTACTGAAAATGAGATACTATTACATCAAATGAAAGTGAAAATAAACAACTACCATTTGCATGAGTGATATACTCTCCTGCAGGACTGGTGACCCTAGGTGATGTGACCTTGTCTAATAAGGTACTCTTTTGTTTCTCTTCCAAATCTTATTTCATGTTTGGTGACATACAATTCTACTGCCTTTAAAGCTTTACAATTTAACCATATTGTAAGACAGAAAATTGCCTGCTCCAACCCTTGAGAAACATAAATCCATATCCAAGAAAAGTAGCTGGTTGGTTGTACCATCAGTCATTAAATAATGTAAGAGTCCATGCAGGTCACCAGGAGCTTACAAGTCACCCATTTTCAGTGAATAAATGATACAAGTTATATACAGGCATATTACTATATGTGTGAATAATTAAAATAAAGATAAAAGTTTTAAAAATTGATATTTATTCACTATTTCATTTAACATAGATAAATTTATGACAATACTTCATTTAAAACACTCACTTTTTAAACATATGATTATCTAGAATAGGTATTAATCTGTTACTTTTGCACTGAAAAGATGGAGTTTAATAAAAAAATGTAGCTAAACTAGTCTTTTGAGGGCTACAGAATATAAAGTTATTGAAGAAATTGAAGTATTCTCATTTTTGTGATGTAATTTCATTCAAGAGACAAGATTAAAATTGGCTAGACATCAGAATTTGAAACACTACAATGATCCCTTTGGACACTGATAAAGTTAGTCTTTCAGCCAAGAGATGGAATTCATGAAGTTCAGTGTTCTGGGTAGAGAATGAGGTCCAATTCTTCATTGGATTCAAATACAATGGAAACGTCATATTCAATTTTATTAACTTATCTCAAACAAATGTTATAAAGCATCTAAATAACTTTAATCAGAATGAAACCTTTGCTCATTCAAATCTTAACTCCTGTCCCCTATGACTAATGATATAGATAGAAAACCTTCTTGTTTGGAGGCAGAAGAGTGGGCTGAAAGCAGAACTGCACTCCTTGTCATAGAGTCTGTGTGACAGGGCAGGTCATTTCCTGGCAGTATTTCCTTATGGTAGGACCAATAGTTATGAAGACAAAGTCTGTATAGACCTCTGCATGGCTTTTCTTATACTTGTAGATGGACAGCATGCCTTTTTTTATTTGTTCAATTTTTGTGGGTGCTAAGGATCATACCCAGTGCCTCACACATGCTAGGCAAGCACTCTGCTCCTCAGCTACATAAAGCCCAGCCTGACCTCTGCAAATTTTAAATCACTATGCAACTCTTCCTAACATATATTTTTTACATTTATAAAATGGTTTCTGATTTTGCTCTCCAAGTGACTCCAAGGCTTCCCAAAACAGCAAATAGCCTCAGCCAGGGACATGATGGGAAAGCAGAGGAAGAAGCAGTTTTAGTCCCAGCTATCATGGAGCAGAGGACAGCCTTTCAATTAGAAAACAAAACATTGGTTAGGTTTCAAGAAACACAGAGATCAAAAGATCCCTGGGGTTCCTACAGTGACATTTGAAAAATTATCAAGATTTGGGAGCATTTTGTAGACCACGAATAGCATGACATAATGATTTAGATTTAAGAAGGAGCTGTTTCTGTTGTCAGGAACAACTATGGCAGTAAACTGCTCTGAAAAGCATTGGGAACAACAGGAGCGTGGGGTTATTGAATGCTGTCATCCTAACCAGCCTTGTGGACCTTCCACATCTAAAATAATGCCAAGAATGTCTTCAGTGTTGACAGTGATGGTTAAGAGCCCAGTTACAACTCAAGGCTGTGACCCACTTATCAATTGGGTCTCTGATGGGACATGGTTGAAGTAGGAAAAGCCATCTACAGAAGCAAGAACTTATAGGTACCTTAATGTAGCAGTTTTAGGACAGCAGGACATTAGAACACTCAGCTTTGCAAGATTTGCTTCACTCATTAGTGGTTCTGAAAAGAATACTGACACTGAAATGCAGATAAAGGGAGATCAATCCGGGATATTAAATCATCCAGGGTACATGTGAACAGAAAATAAGTATTACCCTTTTCCAGTGAAAAATTTTAAGTATGGTTGATCTTTCCTGCAATGCTTCTTTTGGAGTCTCAAAAAATAAGTGAATACAATCTCAAAAAATTAATGAATACAATATCATAGTATTCACAGTACAAATCTTAATACCACTGTATATCAAGAATAGCCAGAATTAAACTTTGACTTTGCTATTCACCAGTTATGAAACTTTAGAAAAATGATAATACCTGTGATTTAATATCCTCACGTATAAAACTCCTCATATATGACTTATTTTTGAGAATAAAATGAGTCAAAGTAAAAAAATTGTAATAGCTTGTATATATCAAGTTTGATGCAATATCTTGAAGAAATATTTAAACATAGCATTTAAAAAGAACAAATTCAAAAACATATAGGATTTGTACAACCTTCTGAGAAATTGACACCCATTTATTTTACAAAATTTACCATAAAAATGAAATCATATATTATTTGTAAATGTTGCATTGTGCTTAGAAATATATTATTGTTTCCCAAAGGTATACAAAAATCTCCTAAGATTTGTCTCCCTGTGCAATATACAGCTAAAAAAAAATCTAACTAGAGCTCCATATAATCTTAAAAACAGTTACTCACCCAAGGGATAGATCTCAGAGAGAATCAATAAAAAAAGTATATTTTGTTCTTCAAACATACTTCCTATCAAAACTTTTCATCTGGATCTCTACTGTAGTTTATCTCAGGCAGCCCCAAGAAATTTGATATCTGGAAAGCTCCTGAGCTTTTCTTATTTAATAGCCCAACTGTTTTCTGTTATGAAATCCATAAGGCAACCTAGGGTCTTAACTACAGTTATTACTGTAACAAATTAATAAAAATATCCTTTTCCGGAAAACATGAATTTGATATCTCAACTAGTTTAGGCTACCTGTTTAAAGTCCTACTTTTTAATATGTGATCTTAGATTATACTAGATAGTTACATTATAAAGGTATTATCTGGTGTGATATCAGAAAAGTTACATATTTCTGTAGCATATTAATGTGATGACCCTTCCAAGTATGTTATACTGCCATATTAATATACCTTTTTTATGCTTCCTTGTTTGTTGAGATACAAATGCTCTTTTTATTTATTCATTTATTTATTATTGAATAAATAGTCAACTTGCCCAGGCTGGTCTCAAACTCAAAATCCTCCCGCCTGAGCAGCTGGGATTACACTACTGTGCCACCATCACCAGCTTTTATAAGTGCTTTCTTAACAATTGAAGAGAACCGTTTCTACTCCATAAAAATGTTCACATAAATTGGGCTAATTTTCAGTTTCATTAGAATTTATATACTACCTCAAGAATTTTTAGAGGGAATAGGAATTTTGAACTCCTGATTATATTTCTTTATTATAGTTTTGTTCAGAAGATTTTAAAAATCAAGATTTGATAAATAGTAGTTTTTCAAAAAGATTTTTATTTAATCAAATTTCTCAAATACATTGTATGTTCAGGATGTATTTTTCTGTATCTGACTCTCTGAATTGTGTGCCCATTTTCCATTCTAAAGTTTTGGGGATTTTCTCTTTTATTCAATTGATTTTTACAGATTTTTTTCTATCTCTTTAATCATCTACATAGCCAGCTTTTTAATTTGTAGTTACTGTTTTCTCATTTCTTATTATGTTATTCTTTCTGGAAGTACTTATAATTAATACACTAGTATTAATAATATTTTATAATTAAAGCATTATTACTGTTCGAGTTTACTGTGCTATTTGCTCTCAATCCTTAGCACATTAATTTCAAAATATTTTATCTTATCTTAAAATAAAATTGATTATAGGACAAAGTTTCCCTGTGACTCCTACTGTAGCGATTTCTTATAAGTTTTAGTATATGTTAACACCCTATGATGTTTATTCAGTTTTAAATATATTCTTATTTCATTTTGAATTTGTTTTTTGCCCTGTAAAATATTGCCCTGTAAAATAGCTTCCCCATGCAGTAACCTGAAACTTTTTGACAGCAGACAGGGCCTAGAAGCAGGCATCCCAAAGGGAGTGTGAGGCCCACCTTGCAGCCCCATCTCTGTAAGACATTGCTTCCATCTTGGGGCACCTCAACTATTATCTCGAGTTACCTCGGCTATTGCCACCACCAACTTTAGATGCAGTAACATGCATTGAGGGACACCAGCAGGGTCTGGAAGCCCAACATCACAGTGAGGTACAGACAATCTGCAAAAGGACTACAAGAATATAGGGAAAAAACTGTAATATCTCAGATCCACACTGCAAGAAAGGAAGACACATAGACAACATGAAAAAACAAGGGAGGAAACTGCCTCAAACAAACCAGGATACAGTACTATATAATACTATAATAACAGAACCCATGGACGGCGAAGTTGATGAAATGTCAGAGAAGGAGTTCAGAAAATTCATAATTAAATTTTAAATCTAGAAGGGTGGAGAACTTTGTATTTTAATAATAATGCATGGTAATTAGAGAAAGTGGTCTTCATATTCAGGTTTGTATTTATTGAGACAGAATGTAAGGACTAGTTCATAAGTAAACTTTGTATTCTATGTGTTCTTAAAAATAACATGGGCTTGATTTTCAGCACAAGACATAAAAAAGAGGTCCACTCACAACTAAAAAATATATTAAAAAAAACACATGGATTTCATTTTTGAAAGCATTGTCAATGGTGTAATACCTACAGTAAGTAAATGCAGGTTTGAAGCTATTAAATGCTATTATTTTTATGATTTTGAAGTGGCTTTTTATCTCTGCTAGTCATAATTAAAGTCATTTTATCTTTGTATTAATTTAGTTATAGCAGTTTGTGTTGGTAGCTTTATTCCTGGTATTTCAGTTTTACTTATTTATTTTCAATTTGTATTTGTCCTTCAATTTTATAGTTGTTCCCTCTGAATAGCATGGCTGTACTGACATAAGGGTTGGGAGTTGAGCCTTTTGACCCCCAACTGAAAGCCCCTCTCTTTTAAATAATGGAGTTGTCTCATTTGCATTTGCTAATGTTACTTACATATTTAAATTGATTTCTGCTATTATTTGTTTCTTCTATTTATTATACATTTTTCTGCTACATTTGTAAAATTTTTCTTCCTGTTCCTTCTTTTCTCATTTGAAAATTACATATTTCCCACTATCTTAGAGGACAATCTAAAATTTGAGCATGTGTCCTTGAATTAACAATGTCTAAAGTAGTCAGAATACATAACCTCTCTTCTCAAAGACTTAAAAAATCATAAACTATTTTAGCTCTAACCTTATCCCATTTTGCGTGTTATTGTTTGGTAAGTTAATGATACCTTATCGTAAATGCTCTTAATGTAGTTATTATTGTCATTTGGTTTGTTTATAGTAAATGTCTGTTTAAATCAACCAACATGTTGAACAATTTCTCCCCACACAATGGTATTTGGTCTCATCCCTTTATTCCAACTCTGTATTCTTAATACTAAAGCATTTCGGTTGACTGTAATTTCAGTGAGAATACAATAATTGAAATGCTCTATTTTCACCTGAAATTGTCTTATTTCACCATCATTTATGAAATACATAAACGACTAAATACAGAATTTAAATTGACAAGAGTTTTTTCCCTTGTCATTTAAAATGTATTATTTCATTGCCTGTGTACTCTGTATTTACTGCTAAAAACTTGAGATCACTATTTTTTTTCCTTTATATATAATTAGATATGCTCTCTCTTCCTCCCTCCCTCTCTCCCTCCCTGTCTCTCTCTTTCTCCCTCCCTCACTCCCTGCTGCTCTCCCACTCCTATTCTCTTGCTATTTTCATTACAGATATTAAAACATTTCTAGAATATTTCTATGTGTTCATTTGAGTTTATTTGTTCTGTAAGATTTCAATTTTAAAAAATTCTGAATATGTCTTTGCCATTGTGTATGCAGATAACGCTTCTCCTGGATTATCTCTTTCTGGAGTTTCTGTACCTATATCTGTCTTTTGTGTCATTTAGATTCTCTTCCTTATTGTCTCATTTCATCTTTGCTGAACATTTTATAATTTACTCAGATCAATTTTCTACCTATTATCTCTCCAACTCTGTCAATGTACTTTATCTATTTACTTTTTAATTTCAAGGATTACATATTTCCTTCCAGACATTCTATTTCATTCTAATTAAAATCTTTATGTCATTTTATGGTGTTTTGATATCATTAGTGTCTCATTACATTCTTTTGTAGCTAGAATTATTTTAAACATTTTTTCAGTCTCTAATAGTTATGAACAACATAATACAGAATACCAGTCTCTTCTGAGTCCTTATACAGTGAGAAATAAGGTAAATCAGAGACAAAATGTCACACTTTAATACATGAATTTTGTGATAAAGACACAAACATAACTTAAAAGTGGATTTTCTAATGTTTCCTACTATGTGATTAACAGTTTTTGATCTGCTCAACAGGCTCACCACTCCCTATAGTGGCAGAGAACTTGCTTCCCATAGGCAGCCACCATTATACAAGAGAAAGGAGAAGGGAAAGCTATCCCCAGTCATGTAGGGAGAAGAGCACAGCCAGGTGATGGCACTAATGTCCTCCACATGGAAGGAAACATCAGGAGCAGGGGATGAGTGTCCACTCCATGCTCCACAATAGTCTTCTATAAATTCACAGTCTTCTAGCAGAAATTGTTGAAGTCAGATGTTTCCATTTTTGGATTTAATACCTCCCATTCATCAATTTTCACTTATTTATTATCCCTAATCATAAAATCTGTAAGAACAAGTTCCAATTAGAACCAGTCAGCATGAGCCAAAATAACCTGTACTTTACCATGCATAGTGGGGAATTGGAAGTCTGATGCAGTCCTGTTGACAGTTGAAAATCAAGAGGTGGACCTGGGCAGTGCTCTCTGGAAACTTCCCTGGTACCTCCAATAAAACCGGACAGATAGAGGCATACCATACTTCTCCTCTTAAAGATCATGCTTTCTCTATTAACAGTGTCCTTTTTTTTCCATTTTAGCCATGACTATTTGAACAACATGTCTGAAAACTTTTTTGGCATAATTACAAGAACTGGTAACCAAGGATCACCAAGGTTATCTCAGTGTTGCAGCAGGCTCTGCCTCTGTAACAAAGGCGATTTCCACAATGGAAATCAGGGTGGAGTTTCATCAAAACCTAAAAATAGACCTATCATATAATCCACCTCTACCACTCTTCAGTTTTTATCTGAAAGAATTAAATCAGTATACTTTAAAGACGCAGGTATTCTGATATTTATCACAACACACAATTCACAGTAGTTATGGAATCAGACTAGGTGTCCATCAACAGAAGAATGGATAAAGAAGAGACAGTATATATGCACAAGGGAGTTTTATTCAGCCATAAAAAATAAAATTATATTTTGCAGGAAAATTATGGAGCTAACAGCAGCAGGTTAAGCACAATATGTCAGACTCAGACAAGTTTTACTCTCATAGTTGGAAACTAAAAGGAAAAAAAAGGACATCATGAAAGTACAACAGAGACTCTGAGAACAGAGGAAGGAAGTTGGGGAGAGAGATGAAGGGATGGTAATGGGACGTAGTGAGAAGTAAAACTGATCAAATTATGTTATTTGTATGCATGAATATGCCACAATGAAAGTCACTGTTCTGTGTAACTAATGTACACCAATTAAAAAAGGAAAGGGAAAATGACAATATGATGTAATATTGGGATACAATTTGCAGAGTATATGGAGAATTACTACTCCATTGTCATTCTTGTGACAAAAATCTAAAAAAAAATTATATTAATAATATCATTAGAATTTATAATAAAAATAGAAAACATTCCATACAGAATGTTTTTGTAATTTTGTACATCAGAAAAGTAATAAAGTAAAATTGTATTTATATTTTAAAACAATTTTAGCAATGTGATACATCTAAAAACAAATAGTCAACAACTTATGATAAATTTTCAATAAGTAGACAGTGCACAGATAATAGAAAAAATGAGAAAATAATATATATTATTACAGTTATCTTAGAAAATATTGAAATTTGTATAACAGGTTAAGAATTTTCAGCATAGTCATCTTTTTGCCTGTTTACTCAAAAGGAAAATTATCCATTGTCCTACCCTCAAAAAGACATTGTCACATTTGTTTTATTCACCAAAGGTAAATACTGAATTCTATGGCTCTACCAGCTGGAATATGGGGTTTTCACGCCTTAAATTCTATACAGGAATAGTCTATGAAAGTCAATATAAAAAGAAGTGGTTTAGTTGTTTCAAGGTACTCCTGGCTTCTGGGGGTAAATTCCTCAATGTCAAATGACATAAACCTGTCTCCAATCCATGGGAATCCTATTATCATCATGTTTCTAGGGTCTTCTGGAAAAGAGAAAGCAGTAGCTTTCATTTCCTGTTATTTTACTTTCTAAATTCCTTCTTCCGTACTTGAATTTCAATTACAATTCACAATTTTGTATCCTGAAGTTGTACTCCCTTCCTGACAACCCAAAAATATACAGTGATTTTCATTTCCCCAAACACTATTAACATAAGGTGATTATGGTTCAGAACTTTTACCAAGACTTTATTAAAAATGAAGAATAATTACCAAACAGATTACAAATGCAAGCTTAACTGATGTTTAAACTTTCATTGATCATGTTCCATGCATAGATCTCTTATTTACTGGTCATATTTTCTCTTTGGGTTCTGATCTTATAGTTCTACTTTATTCCTATTCTCTCAATTAAAAGACCCTAAAATTTTTAATTTTTTTTTCAAAAAAGAAATAAGAAAAGTCTGTTCCTGACTTCAGCTAATCATCTCACATCTACACTGCCCCCCCAAAGACTCCTCTTCCAAACTAAAAGAACCACGAAATTGATCTTCTAAACAAAAGTAACAACAGTAATAATAGTAATAATAATACAAAAACCTGTCTCATTGTAGAACAAAGCACAGTCAGCTTTCAGAGTGGAATTTCTTTCTCATATCTCATGTTTAGTGAAATAAAACTAAGAAAATAAGATAGAAAAGCCAAAGGAGAAAACGGAGGGCATCGCAAAAATATTTTAAAAGGAGCAATAAATTTGAAATCATGTTACTAAGATTTTATTCAAGGCTTTATCTTTAAGGAGCCATAGGACTTTAAGCAAAGCATTATCCTCTTTGAACTTCAGTATTCTAACCATAAAATAAATATATATGGATAATATAATATGTGTTAGTTAAACCATACAAGGGAAATATAACATCTCTTATAAAAGTGTTTAATGCACAGTGTCTACAGCTGCACAGTGGTTGCAAATGATATTTGGTCTATGAACATCTGTATCTGTGAAACACTTGGATTTGAAAGATTATATATATATATATATATATATATATATATATATATATATATATATATATATATATCCCCCACTGGAAGATTAAAACCTAGAGTAGAAACATTATAGGACTGTTGCTTCATTAGAGTAGCAAACAAGAATTCTCCAGCCCAGGGCATAATATCAATGTGGCATTGAATTATTTAGTCATGTGCAGAACCATTCACCATTTCTTAGAATAAAGTCTATTCTTTAGAGCACACTTTAGGGGACATGTCTGTGTTGTACAAAAGTGGATTGCAGATGACAATTTAAAAAAAAAGAAATTTCTTTCTTAATATTAGTCTTAAAGAGGCAAAATGGTGAGAGGAGAAACTGTAAATGGTGAGGGAACAAAGAAAACTACTACAAAACATTGAGAAATGCATATCAAATTTCCCTCCCCCATGGTAAAAAAGAAATATAAGAAAGATGTCACTAAAAACATTTCAAGTAAACTCAGACAATCTATCTGTGTTGCAACTGCATATACAGGGAGGTGCTGTTTCTGATCAAAACATTTTCCTGCTCAGGATTTTTCTCAGGGCAACTTTAACATCTTTGTTCCTCAAGCTGTAGATCAAAGGGTTCACCATGGGAACCACATTAGTATAAAAGACTGAAGATATTTTATTCTCATTCATTGACCCAGCAGAGGATGGTTTCAGATACATAAATGCACATGATCCAAAGAACAGAGAAACAGCAATTATGTGGGAACTGCAGGTGCTGAAGGCTTTGGACCTGCCCTGAGTGGAGCTTATTTGCAGTATGCTGTGGAGGATGAAGCCATAAGAGATAAAGATGGTGAGACTGGGCACAACAACGTTGATGCCCACCACAATAAATATAACCAGCTCATTGGCATAGGTGCTGGTGCAGGAGAGCTGGAGCAAAGGGAGGGCATCGCAGAAATAGTGGTTTACGATGTTTGCATCACAGAAGGTCAGTCTCAGCATGCATCCAGTGTGGGCCATGGCACCAGAAAGTGCCATCAAGTATGAACCAAGCATAAGGTTGGAGCATACCTTAGGGGACATGGCTATGTTGTACAAAAGTGGATTGCAGATGGCCACGTAGCGATCATAGGCCATTGATGTCAGCACGTAGCACTCAGAAATAATAAAAAAACAATAAAAGAAAAGCTGGGTCATACAACCTGTGTAGGAGATAACATTCTTCTTTGAAATGAAGTTCACCAGCATTTTGGGTGTAAACACGGAAGAGTAAGAGAAGTCTACAAAGGACAAGTTAAAGAGGAAAAAGTACATGGGGGTGTGAAGATGTGAGTTCAGGACAATTAGAGTTATCAAACCCAGATTTCCCAACACAGTGACCATATATATTACTAGAAATAGGATGAGCAGGGGGACTTGGAGAATAGGCCAATCTGTTAACCCCACCAGTATAAACTCTGTCACAAAAGAGGTATTTTCAGGAGCCATTCTTTTCCAAAAGAATCTGTGGACACAAGGAGAAAAATAAAAGAGTTACAATAAAAGACAACCCAATTCTCCCAAGAACATCTTCTCCCACCACTGAGGTTTGCACCAGAAATATCTGAAACTAATCAACCTGAATCCATATAATCTGCCTTTTGTGTTGCCAGTATACTAATATAAAATTCTTATTAGAATCTTAAAACTAAATACAGAACATCACACACTTAGCCTACATAAGTAAGACTGGTGCTAGCATACACTCACATGACTTTCAGAAAAACCTAGGAATAAAAAAGAAGAAAGCTGCATCAGAGTGAATTGTCCTCTTATCTCGTATTTCCCCCTTTTTCTTGAGCCTCACATCACTAGCAAATTTGGAGGCAAATATCTTAGCAACCTGGTGCTGACCTTCAATGCAGATTACACTCTAGTGGGTTTGCAATCATGAATGTTCTTTCTAATCTAAAACAAAACATGAGTCTAGGAATGGTTAAGTTATTGCCCCATGTCACAAAAGACCATTAATCTAGAATAATGAGATATCTGACCACAGAGAAGGAAATTAATGATTAATGCACAACTTTGGTGTCCATTAATTCTCGAACATTCTCTGTTCCCTTTTCAAAGAGTTTCCTCTACCAGTTTCACTTGAGTCTTAGGATTGCACAAAATGGAAAGAAAATGATGTGTCTTAGATCCCTGGTCTTCATCACAAAATGTGAGAACATTCTGCTAAAAATGAAAAAAAAACACTGAAAGAGAAACAGTGCATGATTTCATCTGAATAAGAAATATAAATATTTGTATTCATATAGAATGCTGGTGGCCATAGGCTAAGGAGAGGGAAAATATGATACTGGCCAATGGTTACATAGGCTCAGTTATGCAAAATGCTTAAGCTCTGGAGATCTAATGCACAACATGTTAACAACAGTTAATAATAATGCACCGTATATGTGATATTTACTAACAGGATGGCACTTAAAATTATGTTCTCACTATATGGATACACATGCACAAAACACACACAAAGGGTAGAGGTGATCACTGTTGGAGTTATTTCATAATGTGTATGTATGTCAAAATATCAAGTTGTATACCATGGAGATGCAATTTTATATGTTAATGATATCTCAAAGGGTTAAATGAAAATAAAACTTTGATATACATACACTTAAAAACTTACCTTCCAGGCCAGGCGTGGTCGTGCACTCCTGCAATCCCAGCGGCTCTGAAGACTGAGGTAGGAGGATCACAAGTTCAAAGCCAGCCTCAGCAAAAAGAGAGGCACTAAACAACTCAGAGAGATCTGTCTCTAAATAAAATATAAAATAGGGATGGCCATGTGGCTCAGTGGTTGAGTGCCCCTGAGCTCAATCCCCAGTATGATGACCCCAACACACACACACAAAAAAAAAAACAAACAAACAAACCAACCAACCACTCATTTTCCACAGGAGAGAAAACCTTGGTGCTTCCTCATCATTGTTATTTATCCCTCTGCTCTTGGAAGAGTGGTATTAGACTGAATTTCTCATATTCCCTGGAAATCATTCTGAACTGCTAGTCATAATTTATAATAATAAGTCTAGGTCCTGTGAATCATCAAAGAAATGTAAACACCCTCCTTAT
This sequence comes from Callospermophilus lateralis, assembly GCF_048772815.1. Lineage (NCBI taxonomy): Eukaryota > Metazoa > Chordata > Mammalia > Rodentia > Sciuridae > Callospermophilus > Callospermophilus lateralis. The sequence goes on from NC_135306.1 coordinate 104,288,909, forward strand.
TATTATATCTGGCACTCAATGAGACTGTGCTCTGACTATAAGCAGGATAGAAGCTTACTTTCTTCCTAGGGAACAAATTTTAGGTGTAAATAGGAAGTGAGGGAATTAAATAATGATACTCCTTTGGTTCCTTAGGGACTCAATGTTTTACTCGGATTTTTCCTTCTCCTTAGGTACTGAACATATCCCATGGTAGAGCCAAATTAAAATTTCCATCTTCCCAGCACCTTGATCTCTCAAGAGAAATCTACTGTTTTGGTTCTTGCTCTGTTTGTTCCCACATCTTCAATGTAAATGTTCTGCGGAATCTACCCCCAGGCTACCTTACTTATTTTTAAAGAAGTTTCAGAAAGTTTTCAAGGATTGTAGGAGTTTACTTCAGGGTTATCTCTCCAGAAATAGCTGCAAAATAAATATTATTGCGTTACATTGCTACTAAAATTTTAAGCTTTCAATGCCTAATGAAAATTTATTTCTTTTCTTTTTGTCTTCTTTGTGGGTGCACGGGTTCAGGTTTACCAGGAATTGAACCCAGGGCCTCACACATGCTTCTCCAGCACTGTACCACTCAACTACACCCCCAGCCCACTTACTGGAATTACTACCAGAGTATTCTGCTGAGTTCTTAAATGTGACAGTTCAGAAATGAGGCCAGCAATTCAAATTGCTCATGAAAAGTCCCATGATAAACAATTAGAGTGTCTGTGTTTGAATCCTACCCCTGTACTTCCTAAATGTCAGACTTTGGAAAAGTTACTTAACTTATTTGTGCCACAGTTTCATTTTTGTTTTGGATGGTAAAAACAGAATCTCTTTGTTTAGATTATTATGATAATTAGGTTAAAAATGGGTAAAATAAAATGCTGCATCTAAAAGTAGTCAAATGGAAGCTGTGGATACAGATGCTCCTGGAATAATTAAAGGGCTACATCTAGATAAATTTCTCATACATTTAAAATATCCTAAGTCAAAAATACTGGCTAGTACACATACCTGCCAAACATCATAGTTTGGCCGAACACCTGCCTAATGTGCTCAGAATACTTACATTAGCCTACTGTTGGGCATTGCAAGAATATCATACCTCACACTAGGCTCCTTCCATTCCACCACCTGCAGACACCTGCCAGATCACAGCCTCCAACACGGGACCAGCCTTCTGACCATCAGAGTACCAAGAAAGGGCAGGCTCAGCAGCCCAGATCTGCTCACACCAGCCTGCGTGGGACACAAGCTCACATTAGGCTGAAGTCTTTCCCACCACCAGTAGACACCCCACCACAGCCCAGCCTCTAGCACTGGACTGGCCCTTCAAACCAGCAGAAGGGCAGGCCAGCCCAGATCTGCCCACACCTGCATGCATGGGATCCGGGCTCATAGTAGGCCCTGGTCCGTTCTGCCACAGACAGACACCTGTCAGAGCACAGCCTCCAGCAGGGGACCGCTCCTTTTGACTAGCAGACTAACACAGGGGATCAGGCCCAGACCAGATCTGCTCTCACCGGCTTCCAATGGATCAGATCCAGGATCCACACTGCAAGAAAGACATATAGACAACATGAAAAAAAGAAAAAAAAAAAAAAAAAGGAAAGTGCCCCAAACAAACCAGGATACTAAATTTAAAAACCCATGGACAGTGAAATTAATGAAATGTCAGAGAAAGAGTTCAGAAGATTCATAACTAAACTGATCTGTGAATTAAAGAATAACCTAAGTGAGCAAACACAGGCAAAAAATTGATCACTCCAAGAAGGAGATGATAGAGCAAATACAGGCAGCAACAGATTATTTCATGAAAGAGAGAGAGACTTTGCAAAAAAAAAGTCAGAAATTTTTGAATTGAAGGATACAATAAACCAAATAAAAATCTTGATACAAAGCATAACCAACAGACTAGATCACTTGGAAGAAAGAACATCAGATAATGAAGATAAAGTATACAGTCTGGAAAATTATGTTGATCACACAGTGAAGATAGTAAGAAATCATGGACAGTATATCCAAGAATTATGAGGTAGCATCAAAAGACCAAATCTAAAACTTATTGGAATAGAGGAAAGCACAGAGTTTCAAACCAAAGGAATGCACAATCTCTTCAATGAAATAATTCCATAAAATGTCCCAAACATGAAGAATGAATTGGAAAACCATGTATAAGAGGTTTACAGGACAACAAATGTAAAAAACTACAATGGATTTACACCAAGGCACATTATAATGAAGATTCCTAGCATACAGAATAAGAATAGAATCTTAAAAGCTGTAAAAGATAGGAATCAGATCACATACAGGGGGAAACCAGTTAGTATCTCATCAGATTTTTCAACTCAGACACTCAGAACCAGGAGATCATGGAACAACATACACCAAGCTCTGAAAGAAAATGAATGCCAACCAAGAATTGTATACCCAGCGAAACTAAGCCTTAGATTTGATGATAAAATAAAAACTTTCCACAATAAACAAATGTTAAAAGAATTTGCAACTAGAAAGCCTGCACTACAGAGCATCCTCAGTAAATTATTCCACAAAGATGAAATAAAAAACAATGATGAAAATCAACAGAGGGAGGGATTACACTAAAGGAAAATCTAATCAGTTGAGAAACCAAGTCATATTAAATACCAAAAATAAACAAAAATGTTTGGAAATACAAATCATGTCTCAATAATAACCCTGAATTTTAATGGCCTAAAGTCACCAATCAAAAGATATAGACTAGCAGACTGAATCAGAAAAAAAAAGACCCAACAATATGCTGCCTCCAAGAGACTCATCTCATAGGAACAGACATTCACAGACTGACGGTGAAGGGTTGGGAAAAATTATACCACTCACATGGACTGCAAAAACAAGCAGGAGTTTCCATCCTCACATCAAACAAAGCAAACTTCAATCTAAATAAATCAAAAAGGATAAAGAAAGACACTACATACTGCTCAAAGGAAGCATACACCAACAAGACGTAACAATTATAAATATACATACTCCAAACAATGGAGTATCTATGTTCATCAAACAAACTCTTCTCAAGTTCAAGAGTCAAATAGACCACAACATAATAATGTTGGGTGACTTTAACACACCTCTCTCATCATTAGATAGATCGTCCAAACAAAAGCTGAATAAAGAAACTATAGAAATCAATAATAAAATCAATAACTTAGACTTAACTGACATATATAGAATATTCCATTCTTAATTGAGAGAATATACTTTTTTCTCAGCAGCACATAGAACATATATACCAAATATCTTCTCTAAAATAGACCATATACTATACCACAAAACAACTCTTAACAAATATAAAAAAGTAGACATACTGGGCTGGGGATGTGGCTCAAGCGGTAGTGCACTTGCCTGGCATGTGTGCAGCCCAGGTACTATCCTCAGCACCACATACAAAAAAAGATGTTGTGTCTGCCAAACGCTAAAAGAAATAAATATTAAAAATTCTCTCTCTCTCTCTTTAAAAAAACAAAAAGTAGACATACTACCCTGCATTCTATCAGATCATAATGGAATGAAATTAGAAACCATTGATAAAATAATAAATAAAATCTACTCCTACACCTGGGGAAATTAATAATATGCTACTGAATGAACAATGGGTTACAGAAGACATCAAGGAGAAGATTAAAAATTTTAGAGATGAATGAGAACAGAGATACAATATATCAAAATCTCTGGAACAGTATGAAAGCAGTTCCAAAAGGCAAGTTCATCACATGGAGTTCATTCCTTAAAAGAAGAAAAAGTCAACAAATAACTGACTTAATACTACATCTCAAAGAACTAGAAAAATAAGAACAAATCAACACCAAAAACAGCAGAAGACAGGAAATAATTAAAATCAGAGCTGAAAACAATGATACTGAAACAAAAGAAGCAATTGAAAAAAATTGATGGAACAAAAGGTTGGTTCTTTGAAAAAATAAATAAAATTGACAGGCCCTTAGCAATGCTAATGAAGAGAAGGAGAGAGAAGACTCAAATCACTAATATACATGATGAAAAAGGAGATATCACAAGAGACACTACAGAAATACAGAAGATAATTAGAAAACTTGTACTCCAATAAAGTAAGAAATATGGAAGGCATCGACAAATTTCTAGAATCATATAATTTGCCCAAATTGAATCAAGAGGGTATGCACAATCAAAACAGATCAATTTCAAGTGATGAAATAACAGATGCCATCAAAAGTCTACCAATCAAGAAAAGCCCAGGACTGGACAGCTACACAGCCGAGTTTTACAAGACCTTTAAAGAAGAACTAATATCAATACTCTTCAATTTATTTCAGGAAATAGAAGGCAGAACTTCCAAACTCATTTTCTAAGGCCAATATCACTCTGATTCCAAAACCTGGCAAAGACACATGAATAAAAGAAAACTTCAGACCAATATCTACAATGAACATAGATGCAAAAATTCTCATTAAAATTCTGGCAAATCAAATACAAAAACATATCAAAAAGATTGTGCACCATGATCAAGTAGGGTTCATCCCAGGAATGCAAGGTTGATTCAACACATGAAAATCAATAAATGTAATTCATCACATCAATAGACTTAAAGAATCATATGATCATCTCAATAGATGCAGAAAAAGCATTTGACAAAATACAGCACCCCTTTATGTTCAAAACACTAGAAAAATTAGGGATAACAGGAAAGTACCTCAACAACATAAAGGCTATCTATGCTAACCCCCAGGCCAATATCATTCTAAATGGAGAAAAATTGAACGCATTCCCTCTAAAAACTGGAACAAGATAAGGATTCCGTCTTTCACCACTTCTATTTAACATAGTTCTTGAAACACTGGCCAGAGCAATTAGACAGATGAAAGAAATTAAAGGGATGTACATAGGAAAAGAAGAACGCAAATTGGCACTATTTGCTGATGATATGATTCTATACCTAGAAGACCCTAAAAGGTCCACCAGAAAACTTCTAGAACTAGTAAAAGAATTCAGAAACTAGAAGGATATAAAATCAACACCCATTAATCAAATGCATTTCTGTATATCAGTGACAAAGCCTCAGAAATGGAAACAAGGAAAACTAACTCATTTACAATAGCCTTAAAAAAATAAAATACTTGGGAATCAATTAACGAAAGAGGTGAAAGATCTATATAATGAAAATTACAGAATCCTAAAGGAACAAATCACAGAAGATCTTAGAAGATGGAAAGATCTACCTTGCTCTTGGATAGGCAGAAATACTATTATCAAAATTACCATACTACCAAAGCACTATACAGATTTAATGCAATTCTAATTAAAATCCCAATGATATTTTTCATAGAATAATAAAGCAATAATTAAATACATCTGGAAAAATAAGAAACACAGAATAACTAAAGCAATCCTTAACAGGAAGAGTGAAGCAGGTGGCATCACTACACCAGACCTTAAACTATACTACAGAGCAATAGTAACAGAAACAGCATGGTATTGGCACCAAAACAGACTGGTAGACCAATGATACAGAATAGAGGACACAGAGACTAATCCACAAAATTATAATTATCTTATATAAGACAATTATGCCATGAACATGCATTGGAGAAAAGATAGCCTCTTCAACAAATGGAACTGGGAAAACTGGAAATCCATATGCAACAAAATGTAATTAAACCCCTATCTCTCACCATGCACAAAACTCAATACAAAATGGATTAAGGACCTAGAAATAAAATTAGAGACCCTGCAAGTAATAGAAGAAACAGTAGGCCCTAATTCCATCACATGTGATTAGGCCCCAACTTCCTTTATAAGACTCCTGTGGAACAATAATTAAAATAAAGAATCAATAAATGGAATGGACTCAAACTAAAAAGTTTCTTCTCAGTAAAAGAAACAATCTGTGAGGTGAATAGAGAGCCTACATCTTGGGAGCAAATATTTACCCCTCACACATCAGATAGAGCACTAATCTCTAGGGTATATAAAGAACTCAAAAAGCTAAGCACCAAAAGTACAAATAACCCAATCAATAAATGGGCCAAGAACCTGAACAGACACTACTCAGCAGATGATATACAATCAATTAGCAAATATATGAAAAAGTGTACATCATCTCTTGCAATTAGAGAAATGCAAATCAAAACTACTCTAGGATCCTAGTTTGGCCTAACACCTGCCTAATGTGCTCAGAATACTTACATTAGCCTACAGTTGGGCATTGCAAGAATATCATACCTCACACTAGGCTCCTTCCATTCCACCACCTGCAGACACCTGCCAGATCACAGCCTCCAGCACAGGACCGCACTTTCGACCATCAGACTACCAAGAAAGGGCAGGCTCAGCAGCCCAGATCTGCCCACCCCAGCCTGCGTGGGACACAAGCTCACAGTAGGCCCATGTCTTTCCCACCACCACATCCCCACCAAAGCCCAGCCTCTAGCACTGGACTGGCCCTTCCAACCAGCAGACTACAGCAGGAGGGCAGGCCCAGCCCAGATCTGCCCACACCTGCATGCATGGGATCCAGGCTCATAGTAGGCCCTGGTCCGTTCTGCCACAGGTAGACACCCATCAGAGCACAGCCTCCATCAGGGGACCGCTCCTTTTGAGTAGCAGAATACCACAGGGGATCAGGCCCAGACCAGATCTGCTCTCACCGGCTTCCAATGGACCAGGACCAGGATCCACACTGCAAGAAAGAGAGATATATAGACAACATGAAAAAAAAAAAAAAAAACAAGAAAGGAAAGTGCCCCAAACAAACCAGGATACTAAATTTAAAAACCCATGAACAGTGAAGTTAATGAAATGTCAGAGAAGGAGTTCAGAAGATTCATAACTAAACTGATCTGTGAATTAAAAAATGACCTAAGTGAGCAAATAGAGGCAAAAATTGATCACTCCAAGAAGGAGATGAGAGAGCAAATACAGGCAGCAAAAGATTACTTCATGAAAGAGAGACTCTGCAAAAAAAAAAAAGTCAGAAACATTTGAAATGAATGATATAATAAACCAAATAAAAATCTCGATACAAAGCATAACCAACAGACGAGATCACTTGGAAGAAAGAACATCAGATAATGAAGATAAAGTATACAGTCTGGAAAATTATGTTGATCACACAGTGAAGATAGTAAGAAACCGTGAACAGAATATCCAAGAATTATGGGACAGCATCAAAAGACCAAATCTAAAACTTATTGGAATAGAGGAAAGCACAGAGTTTCAAACCAAAGGAATGCACAATCTCTTCAATGAAATAATATCAGAAAATGTCTCAAACATGAAGAATGAATTGAAAAACCAAATATAAGAGGCTTACAGGACACCATATGTACAAAACCACAACAGATTTACACCAAGGCACATTATAATGAAGATTCCTAGCATACAGAATAAGAATAGAGTCTCAAAAGCTGCAAAAGAGAGGAATCAGATCACATACAGGGAGAAACCAATTCATACCTCATCAGATTTTTCAACTCAGACACTCAGAACCAGGAGATCATGGAACAACATACACCAAGCTCTGAAAGAAAATGGATGCCAACCAAGAATTGTATACCCAGCGAAACTAAGCCTTAGATTTGATGATAAAATAAAAACTTTCCATGATAAATAAAAGTTAAAAGAATTTTCAACTAGAAAGCCTGCACTACAGAACATCCTCAGCAAAATATTCCACAAAGATGAAATAAAAAACAATGATAAAAATCAACAGAGGGAGGGGTTACACTAATGATAAATATGATCAGAGGAGAACCAAGTCATATTAAATACCAAAAATATACAAAAATGTTTGGAAATACAAATCATGTCTCAATAATAACCCTGAATGTTAATGGCCTAAAGTCACCAATCAAAAGATACAGACTAGCAGACTGAATCAGAAAAAAAAAAAAGACCCAACAATATGCTGCCTCCAAGAGACTCATCTCATAGGAACAGACATTCACAGACTGACGGTGAAGGGTTGGGAAAAATTATACCACTCACAAGGACTGCGAAAACAAGCAGGGGTTTCCATCCTCACATCAAATAAAGTAGACTTCAATCTAAAGTAAATCAAAAAGGATAAAGAAAGACACTACATACTTCTCAAAGGAACCATACACCAACAAGACGTAACAATTATAAATACACATACTCCAAACAATGGAGTATCTACATTCATCAAACCAATTCTTTTCAAGTTCAAGAGTCAAATAGACTACAACATAATAATTTTGAGTGACTTTAACACACCTCTTTCATCATTAGATAGATCTTCCAAACAAAAGCTGAATAAAGAAACTATAGAACTCAATAACACAATCAATAACTTAGACTTACCTGACATATATAGAATACTCGAACCTTCAACGAGAGAATATACTTTCTCCTCAGCAGCACATGAATCAGCAGCACATAGACCATATATACCAAATACATTCTCTAAAATAGATCTTATACTATGCCACAAAGCAACTCTGAGCAAATATAAAAAAGTAGACATACTGGGCTGGGGATGTGGCTCAAGCGGTAGCGCGCTCGCCCTGCATGTGTGTGGCCCAGGTACTATCCTCAGCACTACATACAAACAAAGATTTTGTGTCCGCCAAAAGCTTAAAAAGTAAATATTAAAAATCCTCTCTCTCTCTCTCTCTCTCTCTCTCTCTTTAAAAAAAAAAGTAAACATGCTACCCTGCATTCTATCAGATCATAATGGAATGAAATTAGAAACCAATGATAAAATAATAAATAAAATCTACTCCTACATCTGGAAATTAATAATATGCTGCTGAATGAACAATGGGTTACAGACACATCAAGGAGAAGATTAAAAATTTTAGAGGTGAATGAGAACAGAGATACAACATATCAAAATCTCTGGAACAATATGAAAGCAGTTCTAAAAGGAAAGTTCATCAAAGGGAGTTCATTCCTTAAAAGAAGAAAAAGTCAACAAATAACTGACTTAATACTACATCTCAAAGCACTAGAAAAATAAGAACAATCAACAACAAAAACAGCAGAAGACAGGAAATAATTTAAATTAGAGCTGAAAACAATGATACTGAAACAAAAGAAGCAATTGAAAAAAATTGACAGAACAAACAGTTGGTTCTTTGAAAAATAAATAAAATTGACAGGTCCTTAGCCATGCTAATGAAGAAAAGAAGAGAGAAGACTCAAATCACTAATATACATGATGAAAAAGGAAATATCACAAGAGACACTACAGAAATACAGAAGATAATTAGAAAACTTGTACTCCAATAAAATAAGAAATATGGAAGGCATCGACAAATTTCTAGAATCATATAATTTGCCCAAATTGAATCAAAAGGATATGCATAATCAAAACAGATCAATTTCAAGTGACGAAATAACACATGCCATCAAAAGTCTACCAATCAAGGAATGCCCAGGACGGGAAAGCTACACAGCCGAGTTTTACAAGACCTTTAAAGAAGAACTAATATCAATACTCTTCAATTTATTTCAGGAAATAGAATGCAGCACTTCCAAACTCATTTTCTGAGGCCAATCTCACTCTGATTCCAAAAACTGGCAAAGACACACCAATAAAAGAAAACTTCAGACCAATATCTACAATGAACATAGATGAAAAATTCTCAATAAAATTCTGGCAAATCAAATACAAAAACATATCAAAAAGATCATGCACAATGATCAAGTAGGATTCATCCCAGGAATGCAAGGTTGATTCAACACATGAAAATCAATAAATGTAATTCATCACATCAATAGACTCAAAGATAAGAATCATATGATCATCTCAGTAGATGCAGAAAAATCATTTGACAAACTACAGCACCACTTTATGTTCAAAACACTAGAAAAAATAGGGATAACAGGAAAGTACCTCAACATCATAAAGGCTATCTATGCTAAACCCTAGGCCAACATTATTGTAAATGGAGAAAAATTGAACGCATTCCCTCTAAAAACTGGAACAAGACAGGAATGCCAGGCGAGTGTGCTACCGCTTGAGCCACATCTTTCACTACTTCTATTTAACATAGTTCTTGAAACACTGGCCAGAGCAATTAGACAGATGAAAGAAATTAAAGGGATGTACATAGGAAAAGAAGAACGCAAATTGGCACTATTTGTTGATGATATGATTCTATACCTAAAAGACCCTAAAAGTTCCACCAGGAAACTTCTAGAACTAGTAAAAGAATTCAGCAATTAGAAGGATATAAAATCAACACCCATTAATCAAATGCATTTCTGTATATCAGTGACAAAGCCTCATAAATGGAAACGTGGAAAACTAACCCATTTACAATAGCCTTAAAAAAATTAAGTACTTGGGAATCAACTTAACGAAAGAGGTGAAAGATCTATATAATGAAAATTACAGAATCCTAAAGAAAGAAATCACAGAAGATCTTAGAAGATGGAAAGATCTACCTTGCCCTTGGATAGGCATAGTTAATATTATCAAAATTACCATACTTCCAAAGAACTATACAGATTTAATGCAATTTTAATTAAAATCCCAATGATATTTCTCATAGAATAGAAAAATCAATAATGAAATACATCTGGAAAAATAAGGACACAGAATAACTAAAGCAATCCTTAACAGGAAGAGTGAAGCAGGTGGCATCACTATACCAGACCTTAAACTATACTACAGAGCGATAGTAACAAAACAGCATGGTATTGGCATCAAAACAGACTGGTAGACCAAAGGTACAGAATAGAGAATGCAGAGACTAACCCACAGACACTACTTAGAAGATGATATGCAATCAATCAACAAATATATGAAAAAGTGTTCATCATCTCTCACAATTAGAGAAATACAAATCAAAACTACTCTAGGATTTTATCTCACTCCAGTCAGAAAGGCAGCTATTATGAAATCAAACAACAATAAGTGTTGGCGAGGATGTGGGTGAAAAGGTACACTCATACATGGCTGGTGGGACTGCAAATTAGTGCAGCCAATATGGAGATTCTTGGAAAATTGAGAATGGAACCACCATTTGAACTAATTATCCCTCTCCTCAGTTTAAACCCAAAGAACTTAAAAACAGCCTAGTACAGGGATATGGTCACATCAATGTTTTCAGCAGCCCATTCACAATAGCTAAACTGTGGAACCAACCTGGATGCCATTCAGTAGATGAATGGATTAAAAAATATGGCATATATACACAATGGAATATTACTTAGCAATAAAAGACAATAAAATCATGGCATTTGCAGGAAAATGGATGGAGTTAGAAAAATAATGCTAAGTGAAGTTAGCCAATCACAAAAATCCAAAACCGAATGTTGTCTCTTATATAAGGAAGCTGATTCATAATGGGGTAGGGAGCAGGAGCATGGGAGGAATAGATAAACTCTAGATAGGGCAGAAAGGTGGGAGGGAAAAGGAGGGGATATGGGGTTAGAAATAATGGTGAAGTGTGATGGACATTATTATCCTAAGTTCATGTATGAAGACACAAATTGGTGTAAATATATTTTGCATAAAACCAGAAATATGAAAAATTGTTCGGTATATGTGTAATAAGAATTGTAATGCATTCTGCTTCCATAAATAAATAAATAAATAAATAAATAAATAAATAATTTTTTTTAAAAAAAACAAAGAAGAGAAAATAATCACCTGTGTGCTCGTAAGCTAATGAGATATGGTAGAATATGACTGGAAGCAGGGAGGACAATTAGGAAGTCATTCCAGGAATCAGGTGAAAGACATAAGTTATATGGACCAGGATGGATACAGCAAAGGCAGTGAGAAGAGGCAGAATTCCAGATGCATCTGGAGGATCAAGCATTAATATCTATGGATAGCTAGGATATGAACTGAAAGAGAAGAATATTTTCTCCAAAGCTTTTCATGTTAGCCATTGGATAGATAGGGTTGCAATAGCCAAAGTTATGGAAAATCATGGGAGGATTCAGTTTGGGTGAGGATATATTCAATCCATGTTGATAATCATTACAATAAAATGATTCTTTACAATAAAACACCCATTCAAGAACAGTGTCTATATTTTGTTTGTATATGGACACATATTATTGAAAAAAATTTTGTTCAAGAAATAAAGCAAATTGATTCTAGATTTCAGGAAGAAAATCAAAGAACAGTTAAAAAAAATTGAATCCTGGCTAAGGTCGGCCTCTATTACACTTACAGTCACACATTTCTAAGGGAAATATATTACCTAAGTAGCTTTCATATCAACATACAGTTCTTCTGCAGTTATACTGAGACCAAAACTAAGCTGCAAACAAGAAGGTAGGTCAGTATGGAAAACAGCAAGGAGAGTTGAAGTTGAAATAATATCACTGTCCCTCTAGTATGTTGGCTCTTTGCTCTGAAAGGTATCAGAAGAAAATCATTATACTGAGATTTAGAAAATCTGGACAAATAATTTTTCTGTGCTCTCTGGGATACAGTTTCTTTAAGTTCTATAAATTGTGTTATTCCAGGTTCCTAGGAACAAAATGGATACAGTCTTGTTGCATATGAATTCATAGAAACCAATGCATCACCTTCATGACACTCATTGTAATTAAAGCTTAACACTGAGTTCTAAGAATATCTGGGTAATATATGACCATATCTAAAATGTAAGATCTGTAAACACAGTGGCCATGTCTGTCTTGTACATCTTTCTTTTCAATTCCTAAAACAATAAATGATGCAAAGTTGCTCAAATCATATTTATTGGATGAATAAATAAATGAATTTTTATAAGTAAGAATTTCAAAGAAAAATAAAATAGAGAAGATGTGTAGAGCCAAACTTCTAGATATATTTATCTCCTCTGGGAAAATCCTTATTCTGGTTCTCATGCCACTGAATATTAAGTGTAGCATTAAAAAATAGGTTGCATGGAATTTAAAACAGTCAAAATGTGTGTGCATGGGGGAGGGGATCAGCTGAATATGAAATGACCCTTATTTCTCTTCTATTTCACTTACTTTTCCCATTTAAATGTCTTTGAAGTTGTCATACATTATTTTCATAAAAATAAAGTGATTATAAAAAGCCTTTTAAATGATAAACATGACCATGAAAAAAAAAGTTCTATCAAGCAGTCATCTATTCCCTGAGCAGAATACCAGGAAATTAAACAACAGAGAATTAGGATGGCTTCTCTCTACTTCACTGATTTTACTTGTAATTTGCTTTGGAAGTGGTAATTGTTGTTGCTGTATTTTGTTTTGTTTTTCAGATTGATAAGCCAAGAAATCAGTCATGTTGTACACAAATTCTGTATTAGCTCCCAAAATTTTACCACACTGAATATTAAGTGAATCATTAAGATAAAGATCTCATGGATGGGCTGTGGTTGTATTACTCCAAGAAACAGATGTTGTTGTAGGTATTTTTTTTTAATTAATTTTTATTGTAGGTTGTTCAAAACATTACATAGTTCTTGATATATCATATTTCACACTTTGATTCAAGTGGGATATGAGCTCCCATTTTTACCCCATATACAGATTGCAGAATCACTTCAGTTGCACAACCATTGATTTACATATTGCCATTCTGGAATCTGTTGTATTCTGCAGCCTTTCCTATCCTCTACTATCCCCCCTCCCCCCTCCCCTCCCCTCTTCTCTCTCTACCCCCTAAGCACTATACAGAGCACTTGTCTAGCATGTGTGAGGCACTGGGTTTGATTCTCAGCACTACATATAAATAAATTAATTAAAGGTCCATTAACAACTAAAAATATATTTTTAAAAATCATAGCATGAAAAAAATCTAAATAAGTTGAAGAAGAGAATCCCTAGTGTTGAAATTTTCCTTAGTTTCCTGGATGAATAAACAAAAGAAACATCCAAAACACAGAGGGGTAATAAAGAGAGAGAGATAATTTCAAGAAGATTTTGGTTTTCAGAGCAAAGAGTACAGAGATTTAGCATACCACTTCTGACCTCCAACAACCAGTGTAGTTTCCCCTGTTAGTAGTATTTTTCATGGTATTTTACTACTAACAAAAGCCGGTCATTTACATTAGGGTTCACTCTTTATGTTCTACATTTTACAATTTTGACAAGTCTACAATTGCATGTATCTGCCATTACAGTACCACACATATTTGCCTCATTACGTGTGCTAATCTATCCATATCTCTTCCCTTCACCCAAGTTTTTGGCATCCACTAATCTTTTTGCTGTCTTTATAGTTTTACTTTTTCCAAAATGTCCCATAGTTGAAATCAAAATACATGTATGCTTTTCCTCAGTTGCTTTTTTTCCCACTTAGAAATGTGTTCTTAAGTTTCTTACATGTCTTCTTCTGGTTTGGTAGCTCATTTCTAAAAATTAACTAATAATATCCCATTGTCTGGACTCACTGCACATTGTTTATTGATTCACTTTTCTTTTACCTTCAACTATTGATAATAATGAATAAAGCCTTTGCACACATGCATTTTCTGTGTAAACACTTATTTTCAATTCATCATGGTAAATAGCAAGATTCTTGATTGCTCAGTCACATGGTAAGAGTTATGTTTGGTTTTATAAAAACCTGAGAAACTGTTTTCCACCATAGCTGCACCTTTTTGCATTTCCAACAGCAATGAATAAGCAATCCTGTCACTTCACATCTTCAACAGTGTTTGGTGTTGTATTTTGAATTTCAGACATTTTAATTTGCTTTTATTTACAATTTTTAATAACTGAAAATATTTTCAAATTGAATCATGATGTATTACTCCAAGAAACAGATGTTGTTGTAGGTATTAAGCACTATACAGATTCAATGCAATCCCAACCAAAATCCCAATGGCATTTCTTATAGAAATAGAAAAATCAGTCACGAAATTCATCTGGAATAATAAGAGACCCAGAATAGCCAAAGCAATCCTTAGCAAGAAGAGTGAAGCTGGTAGCATTACTATTCCAGTTCTAAAACTATACTACAGAGCAATAGTAACAAAAACAGCATGGTATTGACACCAAAATAGACCTGTAGACCAATGGTACAGAATAGAGGACACAGAGACTAACCCACATAATTTCAGTTATCTTCTACTAGACAAAGGTGCCAAAAACGTACATTGGAGAAAAGATAGTCTCTTCAACAAATGGCACTAGGAAAACTAGAAATCCACACATAAAAAAAGGAAATTAAACCTCTATCTCTCACAATGCACAAAACTCAACTCAAAGTGAATCAAGAACCTAGAAATTAAACCAGAGTCAACATACCTTATATACAAACAGAGATATGAAAAATTGTGGTATATATGTGTATTAAGAAGTGTAATGCAAAAAAAATACATGGATAATGGCATAAATTGATGTGAACATACTTTATATACAGAAATACTACAAAAATTGTGCTCTATATGTGTAATAAGGATTGTAATGCATTCCACTGTTGCCGTGTATTTTTAAAAAATAATTTTTAAAAATGTTGGGAAAAAAAAGAATTAAGATCTTACATAACTATCACTGATGTTTTTTACAGGATTAAAAATTAACCTTAGTTTGAAGACAATTTCATTCTGAAAAGAGAAAAAAGACAGAAATTAAACCAGAGTCTAATAGAAGAAAAAGTAGGCCCTAATCTCCATCATGTTGGATTAGGCCCTGACTTTCTTAGTAAAACTCCTATAGTCCAAGAATTAAAACCAAGAATCAATAAATGAGATGGATTCAAACTACAAAGCTTTCTCTCAGCAAAAGACATAATCAGTGAGGTGAATAGAGAGCTTAAAGAATGATTTACAATTTTATGATAACTTACCTTAAATGTCTTTTCATAAGATTACTTCCCAGTCCTTATCTTCTTTTTGGTAAAATGTTCATTCAGACTTTTTTCCCATTTTTATATTGAAGTCTTTGTTGATTTTTTAATAGTTCTGTGCAAATTTAGGATATTGACACTTTATTAGATATGCATTTTGCAGACTTTTCCTCCAGTCTGAACCTTGCATTTTTCTTCTTTTAAATAATGCCTTTTTATAATGCATTCTGCTGTCATTTATTTCTTTTAAAAAATCAATTAAAAAAAAGAAATAACAAAACTAAATAATAAAAAGTAATGCAGTTATCCACACACATGCAAAAGTTATTGATTTTAATAAAGTTTGACTTATTTTTCTTTAACTCTTTAATATATTGTGTATTTGGTGTTGTGTCTAAAAGTTATCACCAAACTCAAGGTCACCCAGACTTTTCTCTAGGTCATTTTTCTAGGAGTTTATGATTTTACATTTAGATTTGTAATTCATTTGATTTGTTTCTTGTGAGACATGTGAGACCTTTGTCTAAATTCATTTTTTATATGTATTGTGCAATTGTTCCAGTATCATTTGTTAAAAAAGACTGTCCTTCTCCATTAATTATTTTTTTGCTCCTTTATCCACAATCAGTTGATTATATCTATGAGGGTCTATGTCTGGGCCCTCTACCCTGCTCATATCTTTGTCTATTCTTTTTATGTCACCTTCTTGAGTATTAATGCTTTGCATTAATCTTGAAGTCAGATACTTCCAATCTTCTGACTATTCTTCCCCTTCAATATTGCATTTGCTAGTCAAATATATCCACAATATATCCTAAAGCTCTTCCTATAAATAAAAATACATATGGAATATTCATTCAAATCACAGAACTCCAGTTGTAACACAAGTGGCTCATCATTGATACTGGTAGCATATTTACTCACTATCCCAAGAATATAAATCTTAATTAACCTTAATTATAACACATAGATTTAAAAATCTAAAAGTCAGTTTTACTATGCTCTTTTAGGAGCTCAGTCATGAGGTCAGAGACACTTGCTTTTTTGAAGTGAGATTCTCCAGGCTAAACTGCTATACATCTGATTATGGTAATCCTACAACCATCCTAGGTGGGAACTATTATCATCTTTCACATACATTGTTTTCTTCCAAAAAGTAAGATCAAAAATTTAATTACATTCACTGGTGATGCCAACATTCTGTGCACATCATCAATCTAATAGCAAATAGACTTCATCATGTTTCTGGTTCTCAGGAGAATTTCATCATCTTCCATGTATCTCAGGAGAATCTCATCATCTTCCGTGGATCTTTGGTTCTTAGAGAATATTCTTGTCATTCATTTCCTTGGAGACCAAACACCCACAAACAATGAGTCAAAATATTTCCTTGTTTAGAAAAGGCTATTCATGTTATGGGGGTGAAAGGGAATCTTATATTTGCTCACTCAGTGTCATTAAGTTTCAGAGATCCAGTACACTATGGAAAGCCTTGTCCCCAATTCATTCTTTCACAGGACAGCAAAGGTGAAGTTACTTTCCCAAAGTCATACAGTGACTTGGTGACACAGCTGGAGCATGAGGCAAGCATTGAGATGGCCAGAAGATGCTCTATTTTTTCTTCATTTTCAATAATGTCCATTTGATTTTCAGTGTTCATCAATTACACTCCAACAAGATCAGCAAGGCACTGGATGGGGCATATTTTCCATAAAGCCAACTGTGTGAATTCATTTCACACTGAAAGAGAACAAACGAACCAAGTTGGAGCAACAATTCTACTCCTTCCAGCATTCAGGTAAGTGTACACTTAGAAAAAGCCACATTTCCTTAAAGTTTTCATTGTAAAATAGGGTTACTTATGGATAATTGCAAATTTGTAGTTCAATAAAGCTAGTTAGATCAAATACATGTGGATATTAGTTCACCCAATACAACTGGAGTTGGAGGAAACAAATTTACTCTTGCCTGTATCATGCAATGGATAGAACCACAGAATGATGGCTCTTTTCTTTCCCCTTATTCCATCAATGTCCTAAGATGTACCCACAATATATCCCAAAGCTCTTTCTAGAAGTAAAATTGCCTGACAATAAACTATCTTATTTGAATAGCAGAACTTCAGAATCAACTTGGAAACCTTCATGTGGAGCATCAAATTCCCTGTGCTTCCCTTTGTGACCTTAAACTGTGACCCTAAAATATGCATTTTCTCCCCAGTTCTTGTTTATTCCACAGTAAAAAAACTACCTAATGCACATGCAGGCTGTTACTAGCCCAGAAGTTACTTTCATTTAAAAAAATGTTTATTTTTTATTTGTAGTTGGACACTTAGCACTTGATTGAACCTTGGTGTTAGCAGTATGGAGCATCCCAGTAGGCATTAGTCATGAAAAGGTCAGATGGATTTCCAGCTCCAGCTGTAACTATGGTGTATCCATTTATAGTAGACACTAGGGTGGTCTTCGAGGATAAAAATGGGGAAGACTGGGCTGGGGATGTGGCTCAAGCGGTAGTGTGCTCGCCTGGCATGCGTGCGGCCTGGGTTCGCTCCTCAGCACCACATACAAACAAAGATGTTGTGTCTGCCGATAACTAAAATAAAAAAATCAATATTAAAAAATTCTCTCTCTCTCTCTCTCTCTCTCTCTCTCTCTCTCTCTCTCTCTGTCTGAAAAAAAAAATGGGGAAGACTTTGTTGAGAGCCACAGTTTAGTCGAATGATGCCTGGCATTTTGCTAGAGGGAATGGTTGAAAGGTGACCCTGCTCCAGGAATAGGGCAGCTCTGGGGATTAGGGCGGATCCTGCTGGGAATAGGGTTGCTCCCTGATTAGGGCCCATCCTGCTGCCCCAGAGGCCCCCTACTTTGGAGTTCCCATTGAGTTCTCCTGGGGGTTCCAGGAGAACTGGTGCTTGGAGCCCGGTGGAGGGAGTGTATTCCCGGGAAGTGTGTGTAGAGTGCCCATGAGAGTTTGGGCATAAAGAGTTGCTGTTTGAACCTACAAGGCTTTGTGGTGGCTCAGTTATTTTGTGCCCAGACAGACTGCTGTAGCCTAGAACTATTCAGATACTTTCTAATCATTTTAAGATCATATACTACTTGCTCTTTGTTTCTATACACTTTATAATATTCCTTGACTAAAAGAAACTCAAATCTGACATGAAAAAAATATATATAATCCTCTTCTTTTGTTATTGACAGCCATTAAACTGTTCTCATTTGATGATCAGGATTTCTTTTCTTTTGTCACACTAGTAATAAAACAACTTCCCACCATGGGAACAGAGATTTCTTACTTTATAAGGTTTCTTTTTTTTTTCCCCCTTAGGTTTATACACTGTTTCCTAGAGAAAATGATCAGATGCAATTTTTCCACCATGACTGAATTTGTCCTCCAGGGATTAACAGACCAACCAGAACTCAAACTGCCCCTTTTACTCCTGTTTCTAGTGGTCTATGGGATCACTGTTGATTCCAAGCTCCAAACTCCCATGTACTTTTTTCTTGGTAATTTGTCACTCATAGATCTCGTCTATTCCTCAGTTGTTACCCCTAAACTGTTAGGAAACTTTATATGGGAACAAAATGTTATCTCCTATTCTGGATGCATGACACAGCTCTTTTTCTATTGCACGTTTGCTATTGCTGAGAGCTATATGCTGGCAGCCATGGCATATGATAGATATGCAGCTATCTGTAATCCACTGCTCTACAGTCTCACCATGTCCCAAAAGGCATGCAGCGTATTGATAACAGGGGTCTATATCATGGCATCTCTTGGAGTTGTAGCCCACACTTCCTCCATGATCAGGCTTTCCTTCCATGGGGAGAATGTCATCCACCATTACTTCTGTGACATAATTCCCCTCCTACAGCTTTCCTGCTCTAGCATCTACTTTAATGAGCTTCTGGTGACACTTATAGGTGGATTTAATGTGCTGGCAACAACTGGGCCCATAGCCATCTCTTATACCTTCATACTCACCAACATTCTTCGAATACCCTCAAGTGAGAGCAGGTCCAAAGCCTTTAGTACCTGTAGCTCTCATTTGACAGCTGTTGCGGTCTTCTACAGATCCATCATGTTTATGTATTTCAAGCCAACATCCAGCCACAGCAGGGTCCAGGAGAAGGTGGCCTCTGTGTTCTATACCACAGTGATCCCTATGCTGAATCCCTTGATCTACAGCTTAAGGAATAAGGATGTAAAATATGTTCTGAGCAAAGTAATGAGAAAGAGATGTGGCCTACCCCAGAGTTAGTGGACATAATCACTAAGGATCATGGTGGTCACTTGACCCCTTCTTTTTCTTAAAACTAGCTTCCCTATTTCGTAAAATTAACATTCAATAATTTTCCCTTTTCCCATTTCCTCTAACAGTTGCCCAGTTTATGAAGTTTATGCAAACACACACACACACATACACACACACACACAAACACACACACACACACACACAAACACACACACACACACACACACACACACACACACACACACTACTATTTCTTGAGCAAACTATGCCAAAATATAAGGAGTCATTAGTCCTTGATAAGCCTGGACTTGTTTACTTAAAATATTCTTCTAAGTTAAATTTGCACATTCTATTTCATTCCTTATTGAGAAAATCTGGAGTAGAATTTTTTTTTTCCTTTAGTTGGGATGAGTTTGCATTCATCACCTTCTGTCTCACATCACTAGCTTTGTAACATTCAGTGTAAGTCTTACCAGACTAGGCTTAACACAATAGTAATCTTAGCACTTAATTATAGGAAAAATTCAAAAACTACTACATATACACTTTGCTAATTTGAAGTCTCATCGTGGGTCCTCTCCCTTTTATTGTTCTGCTGTGTATCTTTCTTATGAAGATTAATCAGGGAATCAACTAATTCCCAAATTAATGAACCTTTATAAAAACTTAAAAGCAGACATAAATAGCAAAATAATAAGTTCATAGTAGGCCAGGGAGGTTGTTTTCAGAAATGAATATATATACTAGCAAAATACACAAGCAATTTGACCTTTAAAAAATTTAATTTCATAGGTGATAGGTATTCCTTAATTTCAAAGAGACTGAATCATGGGCATGCTCCTGGAAGGCAGCCTAACTAATTCTCTTCTGCTCCCCATTTCCTCCTACTCCATTTACAGATGTTATGTCCAGTGTGATAACTGATTTCTTGTGGGAATGACTTACAGAGTAGGTAAGGATCATGCCAAACAATCTCATCCACTCAAGGCCTAAGATTCCTGCTGTTCCTCTTCAAGCCTCCACTGCCGAAAGGGAAACTCCATTGGCAGGGCCCATGCTTTCCCATGGAGGAACTTATGGGATAATGTCTCTGTCCATGCATCCCACCCATTTCTCAATATTCCTTGTAAAAATAACAATTGAAAAACTGATCAAGCTCAGCTCCTATACTTCTTCTTCATTTCTTTCTTATTTTAATAGCTTTATTGAGGCATAACAGACAAATTAAATGTGTACAAATTGTATATATTAAACATATACAGTTGGATAAGTGTTGACATGTATACACTCACAACGTCATCATTACAGTCAATTCGGTGAATATATCCATCATCCTTAAATGTTTACTTGTGCCCCTTGGTAATATACCCTTGGATGCTTTCTGTTGCTATAAATTTGTTTTCATTTTCAAGAATTTCATACAGATTAAATCATATAGTCATTACTCTTTTGTATGGGCCTTATTATACCCAGCATAGTTATTTTTAATTTTGTCCATGTTGTTACATGGAACAAAATCTACTATTATTGCAGTAGCAATGCTAGTAATGATACCAGTATCAGTACACCAAATTCATTTACCTGGTGCTGGACATTGGTTTTTGTCCAGATAAAGGGCGGTGTACCAGTCTTTGTTACAGCATAGGCTTATATGTTTTTATTTCTCATGGATAAGCACATCAGAGTGGACCATGTATTAGGTATACATTTATTGATTTACAAACTGAAGACTGTTTTTCCAAAGTCGCTGCACCATTTTACATTCTCTATAATAATTTTTCAGGATGTCAATTCTTCCATTGTTTTTGAAACACATTTTAAGTGGTCGCTCTTATTATTGTTATGCTTAACTCCTTCATATAGTAGTTAGTGGTGTTTCTTTGTGATTTAACTTGCGTATTCCTTATGATTAATGATGCTAAGCTTCTTTTCTTAATGTTATATGGATCTTTTTCAGTGAAAATGTCTGTTCAAATATTTTTGCATCTCTCTTTTTACTTTTTTTTACTTTTATTTTGAAAACTTTATATCTTTATATATTCTCTCTATATAAAGTCACTCATGAGATAATTGGTTTGAAATATTTTCTCCTTGTCTATGCATTATTTAAATTCTTTTTGCATTCTGTTGAGAGGTAAAATTCATGATTTTAATTCAGTTCAGTCTATCAACATATTTTTGTATAGATTATTTATATCCTACACAGCTTTGCCTAAAACTAGGTAACAAAAATTGACTTAAAGATCTTCTATAGTTTTCACAAATTCAGGTTATACATTTAGGTATATGACCTATTGGATATATGCTATGAAGTGCATATTTAAGTTCCATTTGTGCATAATATTATTTGTTTTCATACTCTTTGTTGTAAAGCCTTTTTTCATTGTTATCCAAAAACTATTTTCATAAATACTTGGATCTATTTCTGTATATTATAGCATTTTTATAATGTCTTTTTTGGGGGAGGGGTGCAGTGAACTTTATGGATGGTGTGTGACAGTAGGGCTCCCTAAGCCCCTCCCCATCTTCAGGGTCTGGGATGGAAATTGGGAGGAGGGGAGATTCTCAGTGTGTTGGGGGACTGAGTTAGGGACAGGGACTCTTTGGCAGCTGAGGGCTTCTCTCTTCCTCTGTGTTCTTTCTGGGTCAGGTGGTCCAGAGGCTCTTGCTCCTTGGAGGCCATGTGGACCATAAGATCCACCATCCTGTTGCTGTAGCCAAATTCATTTTTATACCAGGAAATGAGCTTGACAAATGATGGTTGGGGGCAATGCTGGCCCCAGCATTGAAGCTGGGAGAGTGAGTTATCACTGTTAAAGTCTTAGGAGATGACCTGGTCCTCCGTGTAGCCCTGGGTGCCCTCTGATATCTGATTCACCACCTTCTTGATATCATCATATTTGGTCAGATTCACAAATGACACGTTGGGGTTGGGCACATGGAAAGCCATGCCAGAGAGCTTCCCATTCAGTTCAGGGATGACCTTGCACACAGCCTTGGCAGAGTCAGTGGATGCAGGAATGATGTTCTTCTAGGCAGTCCCACAGTCATCATGCCACAGTTTCCCAAAGGGACCATCCACAGTATTCTGAGTAGCAGTAATGGTACAGATTGTGATCATGAGTCCTTCCACAATGCCAAAGTTGTCATGGATAGCCTTGGCCCCGGGGAGCTAAGCATTTGGTGGCATAGGAGGCATTGCTGACAATCTTGGGGGAGTTGTCATACTTCTCATGGCTCACGCCCATCACAAACATGGGGGCATCAGCAAAAGGGACAGAGATGACGACCTTTGTGGCACCGCTCTTCAGATGAGCTCCAGCTTTCTTCATGTTAATGAAGTCACCAGTGAGCTCCATACATATTCAGCACCAGCATCACCCTATTTGATATTGGTGGGATCTTACTCCTGGAAGATGAAGGTGGACTTTCCATTGATGACAAGCATCTCATTCTCAGCCTTGACTGTGCCATTGAATTTATCCTGGGTAAAATCATACTGGAGCATGTAGACCATGTACTTGAAGCCAATGAAGGGGTCATTGATAGCAACAAGATTCACTTTGCCATAATTGAAAGCAGCCCTGGTGACAAGGCTTCCAATACGGCCAAATCTGTTCACTCTGAACTTCACCATCATGTCTCATGGTCATGGCTGGCACTGTAAGAGAAGAGAGGATATGGCTGTCAGTCAAACGGGGAGGATCATAGAGCCTATAATAAGTCTTGATATTGGATTTTGTTTCTCTTTATTTTTCATCTTTTCCATGTTGTGATTATATTAGGTCTTTTGTTTTTCCCTTAATATTTTAGGATCAGGATGTCAACTTTTACACACACACACACACACACAGAGTCTCATGAACAATTTCTTAATGTAAAGATAAATTGGAATAATGAGAATTCTAACCCAGAGACCTGGTTAGAAATGCTGTAATATTTATTTAGGTCTCCCCTTAGCAATACTTTTCCGTTTCCTTTTTTAGTGTAGAGATTCTTAAAAAATGATTTTTAAGAAATATTCTTATTTCTCACTTGCTTGATTCTCTATTACCTTATTTTTATTTCAATTTTGTTTTGCTCATTGTTATTATATAGAAACACATTAACTTTTGTATAAAAATACTTTTCCTGAAATTCTTACTAAATATATATACCATAGTAGATGTTCTGTGGCTTTGCTAAATTTTCTACAGACAATTTTACTTCCTTTCCAGTGTCATTTTTCTTTTTCCTTATTGCAGTACCTGAAACTTCCAATAAAATATTGAATAGAAGTGATAAGGGTATACCTTTTTGACATTATTGATCTTAGAAGGAAATCATTCAGTTATTCACAAGTCTGATGTAACTTTATCATAGATTTTTTTAATCAGATTTATAAATTTCTCTTTTATTCCTGGTTTGTTGAGAATTTTGGATTTTTATATGAGAAAATAAGGTTGTATTTTGTCAATGTTTCTTCTAAATTATTGAAATATGTTTTCTTTTTAAAAACATATTGTTGATTACATTGATTATCAAAAGTTATAACATTGTTAAATTCTTGGAACAAACCCTACTTTGAAATGATATGTTATCTTCCTAAGAGATTTTTTTTTGTTTAGAATTTTGCATCTATTCAAGGGGGGTATTTGTTTATAGTTTTCCATTATGTGATATCTTTATCAGGTTTTTAGTAACAGGGGGGTTTTAGCATTATAAAATGAGTTAGGAATTATTTGCTCTCCCTGAAAGTTCTTGAAGTGTTCATGTAGAGTTGAAATTTCTGCTTCCTTAAATGGTTAATATCATTTACCAGAGAAATCTGCATCTGGATTTTCCCTTGTGTGAAGATTTTCTGATTCAATTTAAAAAAATAAAATAAAAGGAAAGGAAAAATCTAGGTTATGAATTTTCTGTAGAGTAAACTTAGGTAGTTTGTGGGGTTTTTGTGTATTTACCACTTATATTTAAGTTTTTGAAATTTGGGCATTTATGTTCATTTAAGTTTCATAATTTTTGTCAATTAATTTCTAATAGTGGTAATTATATTCCCTTTTTTCCTAATCAAACTTGTTATAGACTTATTGATTCTATTGATCTCAGAAAATAAAGGAAGTTTTTTTTTCTGATTGATTTTGATTTAATTTTATTTAGTTGAATTTAACTGAATCTTCTCCTGTTGATTTATTAATTTATATTTCAGTTATTTATGCTCTGTTCTTAATTATTTCCTTTCTTCTGCTTCTATGGCTTTCATTTGCTCTTATTTTTTTTCAAGTTTTTAAGGTAGAGCTATGTCAGTGATTTAAGATCATTGAAAATCTACAATTGCAAAAAAACAACAAAACCATCTGGGAGAGTATAATATTCATTGTCAAGGTTATTAGTTTTCTTTGGCCTGATAGTTTAAACTCAAAATTTTGTTTTTTATATTACAATTCAAAGCTATTCCTCTTTTGCTGTTTTTGTATTATGAATTTAAATAGTTAATTTGTTCTATTTACATTCCTTTTCAGAGATTTTCTCCTATCTCTGTGGATTTTATTTTATTTTACTGACTGTATAAGTAATGTAAATTATTTAAAGGTGAAACTTCTTTTTGTAGATGGATAATATAGTCATGTAAATGCTATTGTAATTCAATAAAGTTAGAAATTATAATAAAATCCCATCTATGAATATTGATATTGTTTTTCATATCTTACTATAAAATGTTCATATAAATAAAATATGAAGTTCAGTTGTAGGTTAGATGGTTCCAGGTAAGATTAAGAAACTGGCATTTTAGTTTCCAACTGAACTAACTATAAAATAAGGTATAAAATAAGGACAGAATGTGTGTCAGAGCATTTGAATACTCTATCAGCATGTAGAGATGGGAAGATAGCTTGAAATACCACAAAGAGGCAGAGTAGTTTGTAGTGATTTTATTTTTCTTGTTGTGATATTTAAAAATTCAGTAGTAAAATTTTTAAAAATTTAAATGTGCTAGGATTTTGTGCAAGATTAAGAAAATCTCTCCACTCATCCAGGTTATAAGAGGAATACCCCCTTGCATTTTTTAACTTTAAATACTTTAATTTTAAAATTTAGTGTTGGAGTTCATTCTTTTGCTAAGTGCAGATATAGATATCATTTACTCTTTTCCTGAATAGATATTTTAGATTGTTAGCATTATGAAATAAAAGATTCCTTAGATGCTATTTTATATTATACTTGTTATGGTTTGGATGTGAGGTAACCCAAAAAATCTCACATGTGAGACAGTGAAAGAAGATTCAGAGGAGAACTGATTGGGTTGTAATAATCTTAATCCTATCAGTGAATTAATTCCCTGATAGGGATTAGCTGAGTGGTAACTGAAGTGATAGGGTGTGGCTGGAGGAGGTGGGTATTGGAGTGTGGTTTGGGGTATATATTTGTGTCTGGCAAGTGGAGACCCTCTCTCTGCTTTCTGGTCACCATGTGAGCTGCTTCCCTGTGCCACACCCTTCCACCATGATTTCTGCCTCACCCCAGTCCTGAGAAATTAAGCTGTTCTTCTATAGACTAAGACTTCTTAAACTATGAACTCTCAAATAAGCTTTTCCTCCCCTAAAATTGTTCTGGTTGGGTGTCTAAGTCACAGCAGTTTTTTTTTTTAAACAACCCTTAATTTCTATATGTGTTCAATCATATTTTGGATGTTATATTCCATTGTACTTCCTGCCTTTTGATGCAGTAGTAGCACTTTTTTTTTAATTTACAAGTTTCATAGTGTTTTAATATGTGGTAGTTCTAATTTTCCCTATAGTTTTTTTTTTTATTTTCAATTGTCTTCTAGTTATTTTTTCATGGTGTTTCTCTTTTTGAAACTTAGTACTAAATCACCCAGCTTTGCCACACCTCTATTGTAGATATATAAGCTCACTGCACCCTACATTCCCCAATAATTAATACAATAAGTCTAGACAGCATGAAAAAACAACTGTCTGAGTGCTGATAAAAGTAAATAAACTAACCACAAAATTTTAATCAAAATGGATCACAGGCCTAATTGTAAAACCTAAAACCAGAAAAAATTTATAGCAAAACCTAACAGAAGGAAGTTTTCTGCAACTTCAAAATATATAAAGGATTTTAAAAGGAATATACATATAATAAAAGCAATAAATTGAACATCAAAATCAAATAGATTTTTTTCTTTGAAAAACACTGAGAATATGGAAAAGCAAGTCACACATTGGGGATGTAATATTTGCAGAACACATATCTGATAGAGGACTTGTGTCTATAAACAGAATTCATCTATTATAAAATTTACATAAAATTCAGTAATAATAACTCAAAAATTGAATAATAAACTGAAAAAAAATTTAACCAGATTCTTCATAAATAAAATAAATGAACAATAATGCACATGAAAGCATGTTTAGTATTATTAGTCAGCAGAGAAAGCCAATGAAAACCATGAAATGGGACAAAATACACATTAGTATTGCTAAAATTGATACCAAAATATATGGAATGAATTATTGGCTACAGTATAGATCAACAGCAACTCTCTTGCAAAATGGTTGAAGTTTTAAAATTTAGACATTATAAAATCTTGACAGTGGCTTAAATAGTTAAGCATATACGTACCACACAACCCAGCTATTTGCAGTTATTGACTCAAAAGAAATAATATATGTCCATGTCAAGGCAGGAAATTTCATAGCAATATTTTCAGTAATAGCCCAAAATGACTTAAGTGATCATCAGCAAATGAATATACTGTGATATATCCATGGAAAAGTATTCTACGAAACAATAAAGATGAATTCATGGATGGATATCTAAATCCCTATGAATAAATATACACTGTATGATTCCAGTTACATGAAATTATAGCAAATAAAAACAATCCACTATCACAAAAATTCAGATTAGCTATTGCCTGTTTGTAGAAGTCAAAAGAACACTCTTGAGACTGAAGTAAAAGTTTGTTAATCTTATGTGTGGTGATGGTTCAAAAGTATATATATATACATGTTAAAATTAATCAAGCTGTACATTTTATATATGTGTGGTTTCATGTACTTGACCTGTACCAATTAATTTACACATACTGACACTTCAGTAAAGTTGAAGAACTTACCTAGAACCACAAAACGATCTTTTGGGTATTTTTATTGGAGTTGTGTTAAATTTTAAATTAATTCAAGAATTAATGTTATTGAATGTTGAGTGAGTCACTGTATCCAAAAACAATAAGTGTCTTTTAATTTGTTTAAATCTACTTTTGTACTTTCAGAAGGACTTAAATAATTCCTGTGGTAGTACAGAATTGAAACTTCAGCAGTTTAAGAGCTGAGAGGCTGTGATTTCACACATTGGCACACAGCAGCTCTACTTACTGACATTTAAGCATAGGGGCTTGCAGCAGTTAACAGGTACCAGTAACAACTGTGTAGCAGTAGCAGAAGCAGGAAACAAAACAGCTGGGACAGAACAATCCCTGTATGAGCTAAAAGTCACTAGGCTGTCGACAAGCTTGTACCCATATAAGGGATGTTGAATGCACTCTCCAATAGAATTACACAAACTCCCTTGCCTTGATGTACCCAAAATTTGCCTTTGTATAAAAGCAAAAGCCCTGCTGTTCTCAGGGCTCAGACTTTTTGGGAATTATCCCTCTGGACCATGGTAGCACTAATAAAGTGTTGCTTCCAGATCTTGGTATCCTGACCCTCATTTCCTGCTACGTCCTAGTAGAGTTCTTTCCATTTTGTATTAAAAATAATAGCACATACTTTAACTTTTTGTTGTTATTGTAAAGGAGGTTTATAGTAGTTATATTTTTTATTTCTAAAGGTTAATTTTTTTATTGCATGGCTGAATTTTTAGTTTAATCACTGATCTCTAAGAATTTTGAGGTATTTTCTTATATCATCTGAAACTAAGGTAACTCTTTTCTTTCCTCCTAATTTTTACGCTTCTATGTGGTTTCTCAAGTCTATTGCATTGACACATTTCTTTTTTCTGTGTCTTAGTAGGAATAGTAAGAATAACTCAATGTTTTCCTCTGTGATATACTATTTGTTGAATCATGGTATCTTCCATTATATTTAGAAATCAAACATCTGTTTTTTTCTTTTATACAGTGTTTTTAACATAACTAATTAAAATTTGAGTTTGTCAATGGGGTTTTAATCATGTTATATATTTTTCATTTATCCTTTGATTTATAATAGGATTATAGGATCCTAATGTCAAAACATTGTACATTCCTATGATAAATCCCACTTGGTCAAGGTCCACTATCTTCTTATTCAAGTACTAGATTCTGTTTGCTAATACTGTATTTAGTGTTTTTGTTTAATCTTTTAATACAGTATTTAATGTTTTTGCTTTGATATTCTGAATGTTATATGTCTATAATGATTCCTGCTATACTTTCCAATTAAAGGGAATTTGGAAGATTGTTCTTATTTTTATTCTCAGGAATATTTTACTCTATTTTAAGCTTTGGGCCAATTTTGTCTTTGAATTTATTGTGGAAATGCCAATTGAAACCCTCTGGGCCTGTGTTTTTCTTTAGGATCATTTCTTAACTTCCATCCTTAATGGAAATGAATCTGTTAAATCTTCCAATTGCTGATGGGTAAAACCTTAGTAAACCATATTTTCCTAGGAAACTCTTTTAACTAAATTTTAAGATTCATCTCCACAAAAATCTCAAACTAATTTCTCCTAGTTTACATTCCTCTTTCACTGGTTTATTTGTTTTAATTATTTCATATCTTGTACATTGATGTATTATCTTTTATTTTAATTTACTTACAGATTTGCATATTTGGTTGATTTTTTAATTCAGGATTATGAGTTTTAAATTATGTCTGTTTTCTTTCTAATTTATTAATTTAATAATTAATTTTATATTTTTATTTTTTTCTAATTTATTGATTTATGTTCAGTTGTTAAATTAGGAAATCAATTTTCATTATTGTACTTTTTCATATTGTTTACATTCAGTGATACAAACATATATCAAGGGTGCATACCAACTGGTTTGATAAATGAGCACATTTGTTAATGTCATTCCTTGCCAGGTGAAAATACATTCCTTCCTCAGAATGCTCCACCTTGGCCGTTGCCAGTGAACAACCACAACTACAATGCAGACTGTTTTACTACTGTTACTATGATGAGATGTCCCAGCTGGATTTCCTTGTACATTTTGTGGACAAGATTTGCCTTTTGAGAGTTTGCAGTAACTGCTGTGTATTTCCAGTGCTGCGACCTATGCAGCATCAACAAAAGATCTCCAATAGGGGTATCAGGAGATGGAGAAAAACACAGAGACAAAGAAAACACAGAGATATTCTTAAGCAAAGCTGGGGCCAGGTGGGACACTGCCCTCTGATAGAGTCACAGAGACCCAGAACTAGCCCCACAAGTTTATCATATAGTGTCTTATAATCAGGAAGTTTAACTATAAGGCTTTGTGAATTGTTCAAGGCTTGTGAGTTATTAAGAGGTGTCTTTATGCACTAAAAAGATACAGAGCTGGAAACTTTCTAACTATCCTGTTGTTAACGGTGTTAGAAACATTTGTGTTGTACACAGTAAACCCATCATACTGGAACATCTGATAACTATTAGGGTCAGAGCCTGGTATGAAGGCTGTTCACATCCTTGTCTTTTGGCAAGGACTGGTTTCCAGGCGTGGCTTTTGCCTACACTGCAGGATCAGCTGATGACTAGAGTTCATCTGCTCTCCACACTCTCTTTTGTCAGCATAGCCATATGCAGTTTCTTCAGCGGAAATATTTTCTCTTTCTTTCTTTTTTTTGCACAGCATTTAGGAATAGATTGCGTGTATATTTTCTGTTTCTATTGTTGTTTTGACTTTCTTTTATATTTCATAATTTTTAACTTTTTGTCTGTCATTTCCCCTGTCTAGTATACAAATGATTCCTCTGACTTGGTTTCATCCTCTCACCAAAAGTGCTATTTTTCTAAGATTACACCCTAAGTTTTTTGTGCTTTTTGGTGACTTGAGTTTGGTTCCCATAGTCAATATTCTGGTTTACCAAAAGTATCTTTTTTAGCATGTTTACATTAAATGGTCTTTTTAATACTGAAGGCTATTAGACTCAATTTCTTTTGTTTAATAGGAGTGTTACTTATTATTGCTTGTACTATTATCTAGCTATGCTGAAGGCACAGTGATCATGTGGTCTTAATTTTTCTCCTAGCTATATATATGTGTAGCGTTGGGGAGAATGTCTGGAGAGATTTTAATTTAGGCAAACAATGTCACCACAATGTTACCTCAAAATTCTGGGAAAAAAACATTTTAAAATGTCACTTCCAAAAATATATATAGCTAAATGAATGTGGTACAAACTTAGACATCAGGGTATTGCCTATATTGAGATACATGTTCACCAAAAAGGCTAAAATTAAAAATATCACAATACTAAATCTTGACAATGTTCTGGAGAAACTGGTGCTTTCATTTACTGATAGTTGCAGTATAGCATGCCCAACAGCCTTAGGACAGAGAGTGCATTATTTTATGAAGCTGTTTCAGCAAAAACTACTAATTCACTCTACATCCAGGAGATATATAACCTCGAGTAAAAAAATACCCAGGAAAAATGAGGATATATATCAACCATAAGTCAGAAAAAGAATATTCATTGAAAATTTAATTATAACAGCTAAAAAATGAACACACAAATGTCTATCAAACAGGGGAATAGATAAATAAAATGTGCTGTATTCACATGACAGAGGTTGCACAAATGCACCATAGTATGAATATATAAACTAGACATAGAAGAGTATATATATTCTATGGCTTCATTTATATGAAGTTAAAATATGGCAAAATCAACTGTGCAAGTCAAAATAGTGGCTACCTTTAGGGGTAGGCATTTACTAGAAAGGAAAAAGAGGAAGCCTCCTGGTGTGATGCCAATGTTCAAGTCTTTATCTGGGGAGTCACTAAGTATAAACATCTAAGTGAAGCTAGCCAATCCTTAAAAAACAAATGCCAAATGTCTTCTTTGATATAAAGAGAGCAACTAAGAACAGAACAGGGAAGAAGAGCATGAGGAAAAGACTAACATTAAACAGAGACGAGTGGGGGGAGAGAAAGGGATAGAGAAGGGAAACTGTGTGGAAATGGAAGGAGACCCTCATTGTTACACAAAAGTACATATAAGAGTTTGTGAGGGAAAAAAAAACAAGGGAGAGAATTAAGCAACAGCAGATGGGGTAGAGAGGGAATATGAGAGGGAAGGGGAGGGGGGATAGTAGGGGTTAGGAATGGTAGCAGAATACAACAGTCATTAATATGGTAATATGTAAAAATGTGGATGTGTAACCGATGTGATTCTGCAACTTGTATTTGGGGTAATAATGGGAGTTCTTAACCCACTTGAATCAAATGTATGAAAGATGATATGTCTTGAGCTTTGTAATGTTTTGAACAACCAATAAAAAAAAAAAAAAACCATTACGAGGAGCTGCATTTCCACTGCGTGTTGTATGTATGTATGTGAAGATTCACTGGTATGCAGTAGAAGAAAGTCTTCAAAAACACTTGGAATAAAAGATGAAACCCCTTGTATTTATTTCCCTAAACTCAACAATGAAATATAGAAAGGATGTCAAAGTCATCCCTAAAGTGTTATCCATTTAAATTTGCATGATATGTGCTTATTTAAGTAGGAAAAAGAAAAAATGCCTGCTAATACACTAGGGATTTTTCATCTAAGTACATCACATATGTGAGCACCTTTTGCCATGCCTTTATCACTTCACACTTCCCATTTAGATGATTTTCTTTTCAGTATTATTTTATAAATTGTTATAATGATTGATTTTTATTCTATTGTGTCTGTATCATACTTATTCTATTTTATATCTATACCAAATTCAAACCTTTGAGAGAATTTTATGCATTCATTATTTTGCTTTTATAATAGCAAGGCAATAAACGTCATAACTTTACCTTTGACATGTAACTTTTGTTTCTAAAGTACACATGCCTAGAAATTGAATAACTCCTCAAAAGCTCATATAAAATTATAACATATTTGATATATTATCAAAATGTCTTATACAAATTAATATGAATATTTCTATATAAGTCCAATTGTACTCACTGTCAAGATTTTTAAAAATGTTTGCTATTTCATAGGTAAATTCCATATAACTTATTCATATAGCTTGTGTTATTTGAATTTCTATTCCTAATAGAGCTTAAAATTTTTATTTTGCTAATTATACATATGCATTTATATGTATGTATGAATATGTATATACTTATGTATATGAATATGAATATGTGTATGTATATATGTACATATATGCCCATTGAATGATTTTTATCTACCTTTCTATAAATGTAAGCAGCATTTACATAGCTTAATTTTGTTCAGCTAAAATTATTTTCCTCTTCTCCATTAGTTCTTACTCCTCCTTCTGCAAAAAGACTGAATCATTATAATAAGTTAACTAATTGATATCCTCTTATTCTATTTTTATTCATCATAGTCTTGCCATAGTCTTGCCACCATTTCTTCCTCTCTGAATTGGCTGGAGTCTGATTTTCTATTTTTTCTTTTTATTTTTTTAAATTTTTAAAAAATTTTCTGGTATGGGGGGTTGAGCCCAGGGGCACTTAACCATTGAGCAATATCCCATTTCTCTCTGTTATTACTTTTTATTTTCAGACAAGGTCTTGCTAAGTTTTTTAGGGCCTCACTAAGTTGTTGAGGCTGGTTTTGAACTTGCAATCCTCCTGCCTCAGCTTCCAAAGCTGCTGAGTGCAGCCTGATTTTCTAAGTCCTAAAATAAATGTATGGGATGAGACATTCCTCATTCCTAATGTATCCATCCATGAGGTGGGATACCTATTCCTCTAGTACTGCAAGTTCACTGATTCTCCCTTAGAAGGTGGGGCAGCTCATCTGATTGATGAGTTTCAAAAGGGAAAATGTTCTAGCAGCACAATTCACAATAGCTAGACTGTGGATGCCCTTCAATAGATGAATGGATAAAAAAAAAATGTGGCATTTATACACAATGGAATATTACTCAGCACTAAAAAATAACAAAATTATGGCATTTGCAGGAAAATGGGTGGCATTAGAGCAGATTATGCTAAGTGAAGTTAGCCAATCCCTAAAAAACAAATGCCGAATGTCTTATTTGATATAAGGGGGGCAACTCAAAACAGAGCAGGGAGGAAGAGCATGAGAAGAAGTTTACCATTAAACAGGGACAAGAGGTGGGAGGGAATGAAAGAGAGAAGGGGAATTGCACAGAAGATGGAAGGAGACCCTCATTGTTATACAAAATTACATATAAGATGATGTGAGGGGGAAGGAAAGAGAGAGAGAGAGAAATGTGTTACAGTAGATGGGGTAGAGAGAGGTGATGGGAGGGGAGGGAAGAGGAGGCGGGGATAGAAAGGGCAGCAGAATACAACAGACACTAATATGGCAGTATGTATAAACGTGGCTGTATAACCAATGTGATCCTGCAATCTGTACACGTGGAAAAAAAGAATTCATTCCCCATTTGAATCAAATGTATGATATATAATATGTCAAGATCATTGTAGTGTTTTGAGCAACTAATAAAAAAAAGGGAAAATGTTCGTTTTTGTGTCATATTTCATGAGTTAGCATATATTCATAATAAATAATAAATAAAAATGTTATATAAATAATAAATAATAATGTATCATTTAAAATATATTACCAAGATATTATAATATATTAAATATATACTATAATATATATTAAAATAATATATTATTTTCATAATAAATAATAAATTTTATGAGTTAGCATATTTTCCTAAAGAATATATCTTTTCAGGGCTGGGGCTGTAGCTCAGTTGTACAACACTTGCCTAGCATGTGTCAGGCACTGGGTTCAATCCTCAGCACCACATAAATATAAATAAATAAAATAAAGGTAATTGTGTTTATAATAAAGAATATTATTTAAAATAAGTGAATATATCTTTGCTCTTGCCTATGAGTCCTACAACTGCTAATAGAGACCTACATGGATTCAGCACTTTCTGTGATTCATGGTAATTTTGTTTAATTCTAGAGTTTGGTGAGTAGGATAA
Organism: Callospermophilus lateralis; assembly: GCF_048772815.1. Taxonomy (NCBI): domain Eukaryota; kingdom Metazoa; phylum Chordata; class Mammalia; order Rodentia; family Sciuridae; genus Callospermophilus; species Callospermophilus lateralis. The sequence continues at coordinate 104,324,002 of NC_135306.1, forward strand.
CATAAAGAAACAATCAAATATAAATTACTTGATGAGAAAAAGGAAGTCCAGTAGAGTAGAAGAAGGAGAATGGGAGAAGGGAGAAGAGATGGAGGGAAAAGGGGAAAGATCACAAACTGAAATTGATTTTCATGTAAATATGAGTTTGTTGGGATGAATCCAACTACTATGCATAACAATATAGCTATAATTTAAAAAAACAATCACTTTTCCCAAAATATATCTTAGCAATAATAAAGTTGTAAGATCACTTTACCCAAAATACACCTTAGCAATAATAAAGTTGTAAGAAAGATATTTTACTTCTTCACTTGACAACTCATTTACTTTTTCTCTCAATTTGTGCAGAACACAAATCACTGCAGCTTCAAACAGATGATACCTTGTACATTGGACCAGGGGTATAAAGAAGTTAAAAAGAAAAATAGAGTTAGGTGCAAAAGCTAACCATTTGAGTCTTATGTTTTTAATAGGGAGATAGGAATGGATTTTTACCTCAATGTCATGAAGTAACACTCATTTGACATTACTTTGATAGTTTACAGTTTATACACAGCTTCCAATTATTGAGATCTCAAGAAGCAGCAACTGGATGCTAAGAGCTGAGGATGTAAGACTTTAATTTTCATAGGTTCATAGACAGCAGGACTGTTCACAGGTGAATTTCTTTCTTTCTTTCTTTCTTTCTTTCTTTCTTTCTTTCTTTCTTTCTTTCTTTCCTCCTTTCTTTCTTTCTTTCTTTTTTTCTTTCTTTCTTTCTTTCTTTCTTTCTTTCTTTCTTTCTTTCTTTCTTTCTAGAGACAGGTAATTTTTATTGAGGGAAAATTTATTTTTCCAATGACCACACTGCTAGTGCTAAGACTTAAACACAGACAAATGTCTCAATGTTACAAACTTAGAGACCTCCAAGACACTGAGGCAGTGTGAAGACTCCTCTTCAAACCCAAATTCTTGTGACCAAGTCATAAAGGTTTCATGTCACTGAGAGTAATAGGCATGAGTTTATTGAAGGGATTAGGAAAAGGAAAAGGGACACTTTCAAGGGAAAGAGTGGGTCCTCTCACAGAGGAGAGGTCCAATGTGCCTCTCCTGTGCTCCAGTTTTACTGGGGATCCCAGGGAAGTTTCAGAGAATTCCACCCAGGTCAATCTTTTGACTTTTGACTGAAGTACGGTGGCATCAGACTTTCAAATCCTCACTGCCATGGCCATTCTAGGTTACCCTGGCCCCTGTTGACTGGTTCTAATTGAATTGTTGTTATTCATACATCCTTATAGATTTTGTGGTTAGCAGGAGGGGTTATCCTTATCTTCCAGAATTTGGTCTGTGAAAATGTCAGAAAAGTCTCTCTCTTGTTTCCTTTTATCAAGGTTATTTCCTGCCTGCATTTCCTTTCAGATAATGGGTAGGTTGCTGAGGAATGTGACATCCTGTTCACTTAGGCCACAAAGGTTTGCAGGCAAATTGCTTTTTGGTAAAGAAAGCATGTGGAGGTAAGCACAGTGGGTTCATTTTATAGAATTATTCTCTTTACCTTGTGTTTCCACCATCCTTAATAATCTGTCCCCTAACATCAACAAAGACTAAGTCCTTTGAATAATGATTTAAGTACTTCTTCACATAACTAAAAGTTCCATGATACTCAGACAATGTAGGTTGGGTAGTTTGAGCTAACCTAAGCAATTACACAGATGCTTTAAAATATTGTTGCAACTTAAATTTAAATATACAGAGAAAGTTCGTTTCAAGTAGAAAAAAATTATAAAAAGTAATTTGGGGACAATAGGGATTAGAACAACCATCTGTTATTTTCACACTATTTTTAAGGGAGTTAATTTTTTAATTAACTCCCTGGGGTAGTGAGGCAACTCAGTGGTTGAGTGTTTGCCTAGCATATGCAAGTCCCTGGGTTTGAGCCTCAGCAAAAAAGGAAAAAAGGAAAAGAAAGAGGAGGAGGAGGAGGAGGAGGAGGAGGAGGAGGAGGAGGAGGAGGAGGAGGAAGATGAGAATTAATGTCTACCAAGTGATCTCATGCTTAAGCTGAAACTGGATATGTTAAATGCATAAGCTCTTTCTAGGACTGCAAATATCTGTCTCCTAAAATAGAGCTTTCCCCTACAAAAGGGTAGTAGATTATAGATTTCATTAACAACAAATAAAAATGAAGAGGAAGACCTTACCATAAAAAGAATATTTCATATTATAGGGAAGAAGAAGCAGCTCAATAAAAGTATAGTAAAATTAAAGACTAAGAATATGGAAAGAAAACATTCTGTTTCTACAAATCTGTTTAGTGAATGAAATGATTTATAAATGATGCAATTTTAAATCCCACTAGGAGCAGCAGAAAATTGCAGATAAATAAAGGACATGTAAATTAAACATTCCAAAAAGAGATGGAAGCAGATTAAAAATCTACATGATAGAAATAATGATTTGAAATTCAGAATCTTCCTATATTGTTAATTATAAAAAGTAATGGTGTTGGAAAAAAGAGTAAATACATAAGTAAAACAAGTCAGGGACAGAAATTCAAGTACCACAATACCTCTATATGTGGGATATAAAAAAGTGAGTTGCAAAAAGAGTAAATAATACATGTCCTCTCAAATGCTGAAAGGTCATAAGAAACAGGAGAGCTAGAAAAGGTAAAAGCATTACCTGGACCCTAAAATATTCATGAAAGAAATAAATGGAATAAAGTACAGAGAAGACTCATTAAGGAGAAGTGGACAATGTCATGATTAAAGTCCTGGACCTGGGTAAACAACTTGATGGGAATTTAAATCTGGGAGGTATTATAAAAGGGAGGACCTAAATGTAGATATGCTTTGTTAGAACAGTGGCATTTTATAGATGAAAACCTACTGATTTCATATGTCTCAATTAGAATGATTCCTAAGATAAAATTTAAATCATTTTGTTCTAAAAAATATATTGGCTAAAACAAGAGCAACAAAAAAGCAAAGGGAGAAAGACATAATTTCAATAATTTCCAATTAACACAACTGGTTTAATGTGTGATATAGGATGATTAGAATCAATTTGAGATGGAAGTTAAGATGGTGGAAATTCAATGAAACATTCCTTGGAGGAGGGAAATCATCTTATGGATACAAAGCTTAGAAGCATATTTTATTATCACCCCTCTCTACCCAACCCATGCCACCCCGAAAAAGATGGAATTGTTACATGTGGTCTGGAATGCAACAAAAACATTATCTACAGAGCTCAAGCTATCCCCAGATTTTCTGTTTTTATTTGTGCTCTAGTCATATGCTCAGAAATATCAAGCACAGGGCTGGGGTTGTAGGCTGGGGTTGTGGGTTCACCTGGCATGTGCAGGGCACTGGGTTGGGTTCTCAGCATCACATAAAAATAAAAATAAAGGTATCATTGTGTCCAACTACAACTAAAACAAAATATTTTTAAAAAAGAAATGTCATGCATAGCTTCAGTTCAGAGATCTCCTGATATCCACTTTCCAACTGAGGCAATGTGCATATGAGCCACACCTTCCCTGTGAGGCAGGTTCCACACACAGACAAGGCCATTGCAGCAGGTGAAAATGTTGATCAATCTGCAGACAACACAGGTGAGGCTTCCATGAAAATATGCACTCAGAAGTTCCCAAGAGATTATCTGTGGTGTTAAAAGAAGCAACAAGAAAAATAAAATAGCAACAACAGAAACCTTATAAGGGCCAAGAAGAAAATGGTAATACAGATTTTGAATCTACTGCATATAAAAAATAAAAAATAACAAAACCATATAAAGGTCTGCTGAGTAAAATTGCTATTCTTGTTCTATGGCTGTTTTTCCTGTATTTTTCTTTCTTTTTTCTTTTCTGTATATTTGCCTTGTTCCCTCAAGAATTATTGGATAATATTCAGGACCAGGTTACCTTTATCTTAACATGCACATCAGTGGAAAACCCAATACCTCTCACATAGCAGGTATTCAAAAATAAACAAACATGGAAAATTGGGAATATAATAATTATGTTTGACAGCATCTTAACTCTCATTCCTTTTCTATGTTAATAAAAAGTATGGAAGTAATTTCAGTTTTCATGTTGAAAAACAAGAACGCTAATTTCTGCTTTACATTTTTTATTTAATTTGAAAATTGAATTACATATAGATAGGAAATAATTTTTTTATTAATCTGGATATTGAGGTTAGGAATGTAGCTCAGTTGTGGAGCACCTGGCTAACAGGCCCTGGGTGTGCAAAAGAACAATAATCTAGAATAACAACAGAATAACAAAGAAAAAGAACAAAAGGGACATCTGCATTGGAACTATTCATTTCCCCCATCTATAAACTCTCAAAAAATAAAACTCATTTTCCCACCAAGACCTTCCTCGATGCTTTCTTCACATCCTTTTTCCTCAGACTGTATATTAAAGGGTTCAGCATGGGGATCACTGTGGTATAGAACACAGAGGACACCGCCTCCTGGTCTAGAGAGTTACTTGAAGGGGGCTTGAAATACATGAAGGTGATAGACCCAAAGAAGATGCCCACAGCTATGAGATGAGAGCTGCAAGTTCCAAAAGCTTTGGACCGACCCTCTGAGGAGCGGATGCGAAGGATGCTATAGAAGATGAAGTCATAGGAGATGGCAACAGCCAGGGTAGGCACTAAGGAGTTGAATTTCCCTATGACAAAAAGTAGAAGTTTAATGAAGTGTGTGTTGGAGCAGGAGAGATTGAGGAGGGGAAGAACATCACAGAAGTAATGATTGATGATGTGGGATTTGCAGAAGCTCAGTTTCATCATGGCACTTGTATGGACCACAGCAGACAGAACACCCAGGATGAAGGCAGTCAGCACTAGCAGTGAGCAGAGCCAAGGGGACATGGTCACATTATAAAGCAGTGGACTACAGATAACAACATAGCGAACATATGCCATGGAAGTTAGGAGGTAACCCTCGGCCACCACAAAGACCACAAAGAAAACGAGCTGGGTCATGCACTCAGAATAAAGGATCAAATTCTTCTTCCATATAAAGTTCACCACCATTTTGGGGGTGATGACAGTGGAGGAGCAGAGATTGATGAAGGACAAGCTGCTGAGGAAATAGTACATAGGGGTGTGAAGCAGAGGGCTGGCTGCAATCAGGAGGACCATGCCCAGGTTTCCCACCACTGTCACCATGTAGACTCCCAGGAACAGGAGGAAGAGGGGCAGCTGGAGCTCTGGCTGCTGTGTTAAAGCCAGTAAGGCAAACAAGGTTGCTGTAGAATGGTTTGCTATGGCCATTCTTCCTGGAGATTTCTGTAGAAATGTAAATAAATAAATTAAAGAAGATCTTCAGTCCCCTTTCAAATAAAACCAAATCTGCACTAGGAAGCTAACAGAAAGAAGAACAGAAAGACAAAGGCATAATTTTTATTGCTTCTGATCATGATAACTCTTCCCTATTTCACCCTAAATCACCCTGAACCTCCTCCAAGTTAGTCCAGAATCTATCTATCTATCTCTCTCTCTCTCTCTCTCTCTCTCTCTCTCTCTCTCTCACACACACACACACACACACAAAATTCTTATGGATTGACTTGGAAATCCTTACCTCCTGAATTTAGAAACAAAATCAAAATTTTTCTATATGGGGAGAGTTACTTATAGCAATTTGCTGACAGTTAAACAGCAGAAAAGCTTAATGGACTATTTTAATAACTATCTTAATGTTCCCAGTTTTCTCACACTCTGAGGTTTGCTGGAATTTCCCATAAAACTTCCAAACAAAGAAAGAACCAAAGTCTCAGGCTCAGAGCATTGAAAATTATCTGCAGAATGGGAGGAAATCTTTACCACATGTACCTCAAATATAGCAGTAATTTCCAGGATATATAAAGAACTCAAAAACCTTAACATCCAAAAAAAAAAACCCAATCAATATATGGTCAAAGGAACTGAACATACACTTTGTAGAAGAAATACAATCAATCAACAAACATATGAAAAAAATGTTCATTATCTCTAGCAATTAGTGAAATGCAAGTCAAAACTACTCTAAGGTTCCATCTCACTCCACTCAGAATTTCAATTACAAGAATCCAAGCAACAATAAGTGTTTACAAGGATGTGGGGGAAAAGGTACGCTTGTACATTGTGGTGGGAATGTAAATTGGTGTAACCAAAGATTCCTCAGAAAACTTGGAATAGAGCCATCATTTGACCCAGTTATCCCACTCCTCGTTTTATACCCAAAGGACTTAAAATCAGCATAGTACTGTATTGCAACCACATCAATGATTATAGCAGCTCAATTCACAATAGCTAAACTATGTAACCAACCTAGATGCCCTTCAACAGACTAATGGATTTAAAGAAAATATTGTACATATACACAATGAAATATTATTTGGCCTTACAGAAGAATTAAATTATGACATTTGCAGGTAAATGGATGGAGCTGGAGAATATCACATTAAGTGAAATAAACCAAACCAAAAAACCAAAGGTCAAATGTTTTCTCTAATAAGTGGATGCTAATCCATAATGGGGGGTGGGTGGGGAATGGAGAATGAAGGAACTTTGGATTGTGCAGAGGAGAGTGAGGGGAGGGGAAGAGGTGTGGGGATGGGAAGGACAGTATAATGAGAGGGACATTATTACCCTATATAAATGTATGATTACTGGTTGACTGGACACCATGGTCAGACAAAGGAAGTTGTGCTCTATTTGTGTATAATGTGTCAAAACACATTCTACTGTCATGTACAACTAAGTAGAACAAATTAAAACACACACACACACACACACACACACACACACAAGAAAAGAATAAAAATTCTCTCTAACTTCCAGCTAAAGTGAAGATGATCATGGAGTTAAATATAGAGGATGGAATCATCACTCCATAAATGAAAAATGACTTTAACAGTCCTGGATAGCAGTACTACTAAAACAAAAGTGCTCCTGCAACACTTCCTGGTTCTCCATGGAGCTGATAAAAGAGGTGGAGAAAGGGCCTCACCACCGGCATTCACTAATGAAGGGTGGATAACCCAGATGCTCATAATGAGAGTCTCCTCAGACTTCAACTATGCCCCTGAAAGTTGATTGGCTGCATCATTAGCAATGAACCATCATCCCCTTATGCATAAGAAACCTAAACCCTACTGTACAGAACACTTTCTGTCACTGTAGCAGAAAAAGAAACTTCTAGGGTGCCTGAAAAAATAGTGTTATTGGTGTAAACAATACTAAACAAAATAAATTGTTGAACTTTGTTGAATAAATTGGTGAACTTTCCATTATTCACTACTCATGGTTTTGGGGACCTCAATCTGAACAACTAACAGTATGCTGCATTTTTCCAATAAGATTTATTGGAATCTTGTTAATACACATCTTTCCATCATAAACTGAGTTCCTGATGGAGCCATTTTGAATAAATGCACATGTTGTCATAGTACCAGTTATTCTACTCTTCCTTTTAGAAAAGGAAGCTAGTACAGTAACACTTTTTCTCCTCTCCTCCTTCTTCCCCTTCTCTGCCTACACTTTCTTTCTCACTGATTTCTTATTACTTCCACAGGTTCACTTATCTTATTCTTCAATAACTTGAAATAGTATTATTATTTATGTTGTTATTTTACTGGTGAAGAAATCAATCACAAAGACTTGAACAGCAGAGATGAGACTAGAGTCTAGGGAGTATAGTATCCCACTTTACTTCAGGGATAAATGAATATTTTAATACCCATTGTCTTCTAACTTGTCTCAAAACTGAGAGTATGAGAGCCTACAAGGAAATGTGACCATTTTTATGTTATAGAAGAGTCCAGATTTCAACACACTTCTGGGAGAAGGAAAATCTAGGTGATGGGCAACAACAGAACTTGAGGCTTATGCAGGGTGAGAAGCCTGAGAACACTGCTCATCATGGAGGGGTTCATAGCAGGAATAGCAGAGATCCAGCAGAATACAACAGTTACTAATATGGCATTATGTAAAAATGTGGATGTGTAACAGATGTGATTCTGCAATCTGTATTTGGGGTAAAAATGGGAGTTCATAACCCACTTGAATCTAATGTATGAAATATGATATGTCAAGAGCTTTGTAATGTTTTGAACAACCAATTAAAAAAAAAGAAATGAAAAAAAAACAGCGTAAACTTCTGTATCTCATAATTCTACCTAAAGCTGATGGGGGCTTGGAGAAAATACAGAAAGAGGAACATAGATGTTTTTGACTTCCAAAGAACCTATCCAACAGAATATTAAATGTACAAGAGTGACTGAAAGAACATTTTCCATGTCATTCTTAAACGGTATACTGTGTCCATAGTCATGACTACATGCACAGACAATATTCATGATGTCCTGTTTAAAAAAAGCAACAAATAAAACACATAGTCATATTTTTTTCAAGTAAGTATTTTCACACACCCCTTACAGAAGCACACAGTAAGCACTTATATATTAAGAACTTTTAATAATCAACTGGAAAGAAATGTGTCCATTTCTCAGTGCAGTAGCCATTTCTACTTGATAACAAAACTGGTGAAAGAGTTTAACAAGGTGAACTCATAGTCTGCTTTGCAATCAAATTGGAAGTTTTTGATGTCAGGAGCATCTTAAGTTCAAGGGCTGACTGCTTTGCTGACCAGCTTGCAACATTGAGCAAGCCATTTGATATAAATCTCTATGAAGTGAAAATGAAAATATTTGTTTCAAAGGATTGTTATGATCAACTAAAATCACGAATGTGAAGAATGTTATCTAAAAGCACTAATCAAAATTTAATGTGGCACACATTTTTGAAATATGGTTGAATATAGAAAGGCACATAATGTGTTAAGAGAAGATGAATTCCTATGTCTTCTTTTCATCCCAGGTCCTTCACCTTGGTATGAGTAATGAAAATATCTCAAACATTTGGGGCTGGTCAGATTTAAACACATGTCTCTAGATTCATAAACTCTGAGTAGTCGGAAGTATTAAGACTTTGCCTTTTTTGAAGTTGGCTCACTGAGACTATTTATCCAAAGCAGATGCCTGTGGCAAGGGTTTCTGAGGTAGGAAGGAAGTAAAGAAGGGTTATTTGAAATAAATGGCAGCTTTGTCTATCTCTTAATGGCTTAAGAATATTTATCCAAGATACATCAGAAGGTAGGAATTTATGTTTAATATTCTGTCCAAAACTGAACACTCGACTTGGGATAGGATCTGCCCTTAATATTTTTATCTCTTAAAGAATTGTGGGTGTAGGGTGGTGGACAAGAATATAAGGAACATTAATGAATTTGTAAACCAGAAACCCTTCAAGGAAGTAAGTGCTTCACAGTTAATTAAAACCCCAGTGAGGGTCTCTACACCAGGGCTGCTTGAATTTAGACACAGAATCATCTCAAGGATATGTGACCTGAGTCACAAAGAAGTGACAAACAGGGTTGAGAGAATTAGATGGGAGGACATGACCAACTGGAGAGGATAGTGGATCCAATGCTCCTGGGTAAAGCCAAAATATTGTATGTGGCCCCTCTTGCTTGTCACCAACTGCCCTCCTGTTAGACATGACAGGATGGCCATATTGAATGAAACTGGACAATTTCCTGGATCCTGCACAGAGAATGATGTTCTTAGAAATGCTTGCTTTGCTCATGTTAAAGATCCCTCTTTCATCTAACGAAAAGCAATGCATTTCTCTGGCATGATATCAAAGAATGAAATATTTCATAGGATAATAATAAAGCATCAAAATTCAATTCGTGCCAAATCTTAGTCCCTTAAACTAATCATAGTATCTAGATTTCCCTAGCTTAAAAACATGAGGGTGATATGAAATACAATTTTTATCTGAGGTTGAGTTATGTTAGGGACCTCATTAGAGATACAAAACAAACTCCTGCACATACAAATCCCTCAAGACCTCTATAGCCCAGAGATTACTGGAGTCCTCAATATTTAATAACTCTTTGCAAAAATTAACATGTCATGCTTTGAGCTCCCTATTGCTATCTGTCCCAAGAGTAAAGAAGTTCCTCACTTTATATTTGTAAATTTTCAATGAGAATTCTGTAACACAGAAAAATTAGAATAATGATTCCCCCAAACAAGTTGGAAATCAGAAGCTTATTCTTGAATATGATTTCATAAATTACTAAAAAAAAATAGGAGAGGATAAAGGCAATGTAATGTTTTCCTAAAAGTATGTTTATCAATTTAAAGACTTCCATATTTGAGGTTGTCATGGTTAGTTTTTAAAATTTGGGGGAGATTCAAAATATTCTTTCATTTTTATGATATGTTTCTGAAAGTACATAGTAGTTACATATATTTTGATTGCTACCTTACTTATTTGTGTATTGTGTTTGATTGCTTTACTTAGCAAATCAAATTTTAGAGAACTTGTTTTTCCACATTGGAATTGAATTATTTTGGAAAATACAAATTCTGAGGTGTGGAGTGATTAACATAGGAAAGGAATGTCCTCTTTGCCCTTCCTGTCCAAGACTTGAGTAAGAAATATCCTGAGACCCTGAGAAAAATTGTCCATGAACTCCCTCCCTCTGAACTGATCTTTAATTACCAGGACCCTGTCATTATTCTGCCTCTCCTCCTATACTGTTTCCTGTGACTGCAGGTCAATGTCATTCAATGGCATAACTGACTTTCCTCAGTTTCTCATCATTACACATTATACCTGTTGAAGGTAATACTTTTTGTCCCAGGACAAGTGAGCAATACATTCCCCTGATCCACAGCCAGAGATGGTAACACTTAAAAGTCACTTCAGCTTTCCTGTGTCTACTAACCACAAATTCCAAGGTGTCACAAGTTAACTCTCTTCTTTAAGGAAGTTAATTCAAAAGCATTCAACAATCTCTAATGAAGTTTACACATACAGTATATTAACACAGTCAACTAAAAATTAAATTTACTTAATAGCAAGTTTAAGTTCCAAAGCTTTCCTACCTAAAATTGTAATGCTAACTAGAAGTCTTTAAATTATTATTATTATTACTACTACTATTATTATTATTACTATCATTAGCAATACTACTTATAAATGCTTATTATGTAAAAGACCTTGGCCTTGGCATTTTACATATATAATATTCATTTAATCAAAATATTTGAGGATATATTTTGTGATCCTGAGACTCATATTTCTCTTCTATTATAAAATAACAGGATTCAAGTATATTATTTTTTAAACTTCTTAGTGCTATAACTTTTGTAATAAGAAAAATTATACCAGAAGCAGAAGGGTGATCTTTGTGACTCAATTATTCTTTAATTCAAAAGTCAGGTTATAAATTCTTTGGATTTGATCCAAGAATTTTTCATGATGAAAAGGTAGAAAGAATCCTGGACAGACATATAAGGGACTCGGACTCACACTTTGTTTGTATTATCTGTGGTCAACTTTAATTTTCCTATCTGAAAAATAGCTCCATCTGCCTCACAGAAAGCCATACAAATATCGAATATATAATGCCAATGCAATTTAAAATTTTGGAAGCACTTTAAGAAGTAAATAATAATAAAGCTCCACCATTTGCCCCAAAGACAGCCCAGGAAGTACTGTTCTGCATTCATATCTATTCTCTCATTTATGCAGATATCTTTCTGAACAAAATCATTCTGTGCAGAGGTGATGGTGGAGGTGGAAAATGATGACTGGAAAATTATATAGGACTTACTCTGCGCTATTCCAGCTTAGACAGTATCCGATTATAATAGAGAAGTTCAGAAAATGTAGAAGAGGTTCCACTCACTTCTAGTCAAGTCAAAGAAACACACAGTTCCCAAAGTAAAATGAAGTGAAATCATTGTAGCTGGCCATGGTACTGGAGTTTTTCATAAAAGATAGGTATTAGTGGGCTATGAGTGACTTTAATGATGACTCTTCAGGACATTGCATATGAAACAAATAAATGTAAAATTTTTATGTAATGACAGACACTGGCAATAATTTGAGCAGAACACATCCTTTTTCCATGAATGAGTTAAAGTACTTTTTTGTGTTTTTAAGACAATTTCAGAATTATTTTTTCATGCAACTGCCTCAGTCAACACTCTATGAATCCCCAAGAGAATATGTAACATTCATATTAATCTCAGAGGTCCTTGTATCCCTGAGGATTGTGGTAGATGTAAAATATGTCCCTAAAGATATTCATATCAATGTTCCAGGTACACTTGAATGTTATTTTACCTGGAAAAGAATTTTTTTAAAAAAGACATTGCAAATGTGACTACATTATGGCTTTGATAAAGGAAGATTATCAGATATTATCCAGGTGGGCCTTAATTGAAATCAGGTATATCCTGACAAGAGATATCAGGGAGCACAAGGCAGAAATTGGAGCAATGCAGCCAAAAGCTAAGGAAGCCAGCAGCCCCAGGAATCTAGGCAAAACAAGGGATGGACTCTACCCTGAAACCTCCGGAGGGAATGAGGACCAGCTGAAACCTTGATTTGAGCCTATTAAAAGAACTTTTGGGCTTCTAACTCCTAGAACTGTAGAATAAATATCCATTGTTTTAATCCACTACACTTGGTGGAAATTTGTTACAACCACCATATGAAACTAGTTACAATCATTTGTCATATTTTATTACAAAGAAGAGCTTTCCTACTCATCACAAAGCCCTAGGTTGAAGTTGTGTGTAAATAGAGAGATTGAAAAACTGAGACTGGAGGCAGCCTAGGATCTCATCCTAAACACACATGGTGACAGGATGGAAATGTGAGAGTTGAGGAAAGAACAGAGCAGTAAAAATTGAAAGGGCACTGGGTTCGATCCTCAGCACCACATACAAATAAAATAAAGATGTTGTATGCACTGAAAACTAACAAAATAAATATTAAAAAATCCTCTCTTTCTCTCTCTCTCTCTCTCTCTCTCTCTCTCTCTCTCTCTCTCTCTCTCCTCTCTCTCTCTCTCTCTTTTAAAAAAATGAGAGCCTTAAGACCAAGGTGTTTCCCAAGTGAACTAAACCAGATACTTCTGTACAATGTCTCTTTACACTGGATAAAACACAATATGTGGAAAATATGTTCATGTCCACAGAAACTGAAAAGATGCATATGAACTCACTTATGCACATTCTTTTTTTTTAAAGAGAGAATGAATTTTAATATTTATTTATTTTTTTAGTATTTGGCGGACACAACATTTTTGTTTGTATGTGGTGCTGAGGATCGAACCCGGGCCTCACACATGCCAGGCGAGCGCACTACCGCTTGAGCCACATCCCCAGCCCGACTTATGCACATTCTTGTCCCAACACTCAGACCCTCCATCCCATATAACTAACATCTCTAGTTTCTAACAGGCAGAAAAATGTGGTTTCCATAATGATAAAATTCATAATGTTTGCTTGCTTTCCTTCTGCCAACCATTATTTCTTTGAAACATATCAGAAAACTGTTATTTAATAATCTCCACAAAAGTCTCAATTATTCTCAAGCATAAAATACAATTTTTTGCAAATGATGATGAGTTTTCTCTTTGCAAGACAGAAACTTCAAAGATCCTCTGACAACTTATCATCTTGTTAATTTTTTCTTGATTGCCTATTTGTCAGGACAACTATCCCCACAACCACCCTTCTCAGCATTCTTCACATCCTAATTTCCGAGGCTGTAGATCAGGGGGTTCAGCATGAAAATCACCGTGGTGTAGAATACAGAGGACATCTTCTCTGGTCCACAGTACTGCTGGAAGGAGGCTGAAAATACATGAATGTTATAGACAAGATTTCCACATCCATGAGATGGGAGCTACAAGTGCTGAAGGCTTTGGACCCGCCCTTGATGCTAGAGAGGATGAAAGCATAAAAGATGAGAATGGCCACTGTAGGAGTTGAGGGGTTAACTCCTGCAGTAGTAAACAGCAGTACCTCATTGACACAGTGCTGGAGTAGAGGGAGTATGCCCCAGGGAGTACACCACAGCCATCATGATGGAGCAGACCCTGTGGGACATGACAACGTAGTAAAGCAGTGGGCTACAGATAGCAACATAGCAGTCATATGCCATGGCTTAAGGTAGCCTTCTGCGATGGCCAAAGAAAGGAACACATAAAGCTGAGTCGTGCACTCCAGAAAGGAGATGATGTTCCCTCTGACACAAAGTTCATCAGCATCTTAGGGGTAATGACACAAGAGTAGCAGAGATCAATGAAGGACAAATGACTGAGAAAGAAGAAGCTGAGTGAACCGTGAAGAGTGAAGCCAAGAACTGATGGCAATTAAGAGGATCATGCCCAGGTTCCACACCACTGTGACCACATCCATTCTAAAAAACAGGAGGAAAAGTGGCAACTGACACTCCCATCATTTTGTTAACCGTTCCAGGATAAAGTCAGTCCCTGAAGAATGATTTGAAGTAGCCATTTCTTACAAAATATTCTCTGTAGGAAGAGATAAGAGAAAAAGGTGATATTAAGTTTCTGATTTCCAAAGCAAAATTTCATGCTCTTTTTGGTGATTTCCATTCCTGACAACCTCAGGTGTCTCATGACTTCATCCTTTCCTAGGACCTTTTAAAAGCTTGAGGACAAAGACTAACTATAACACAGAACCATGGCTCCACCCAAACCCAACCATGCTGAAAGCTCCTCTTGAAGTCAATGTCCTTTCATTTTGTTGCCAGGTTTAAGTCTCCAACTACTACACTTTGAGAAAAAGCAGAAACTTTTCCAGACCAAACTAGTCTTTTGTTCATATCAATAAAGTATGAACTCTTACCCTCTTTATCTCAGCATATGCCAATAGAACCTTCAGACCTTGTGACCTGATGGCTTCAGATCTACCTGTGACCATGTGAGAAATGCCCATTTCAGTTCCCAGCCCAACTCCGTGAATCAGCATAATTAACAATTTGTAAAGCTAGAGACTATGAAACATACAGATGTCTATGAAGTACAGAAAAGAACATATGGAAATGGCTCTAATCACTTCCAACCCTCATTCTCTCATGTCTGATTTCTGAAGGAAAAACCTGGGTGGGCCAAGACTTTTGTTCCTTTTAGTATGGATTTGACTGATAGAATTGTGGTACAAAAGGCCATCCTTAGATTAGAATTTAGATACTTCTGTTCAAGAAACAGCCAAGAAGTCCTGCTAACCTTCAGGTGTAACACCTGAACCATCAACACATTGCCATTTCCCTTCCTACATCTTCTGTCCTGTCCTTTACTCAAAGTCAAACACTCAGTGACCTTTATAACAAATGATTTAAAAATTTGCTGCAACATATGTTCTCTATAAACCTTCCACAACATGTTAATGACATTCAATATATGTGTTGACTTAAAGACTGAACTAGATGGGGTGTTTTCTCCAAGAATGTATGAGAAAAGAGTCATGTGTCTGAATTCAGGAAATGAGCTCATACTTTAAGAGAAAGAGAATCAGAGATTCCAAGGCACAACTCCAAACAGCCCCATTGATAATATCAAGGAAACTGGACCATCTTCAGGAGTATGCTCTGAAGTTGTTCAATGAACTATAAGAATCAGACAGACAGAATATTTTTGTTACTCACAAAGAAGCCAACATAGTATGAAAGCTAGAAGAGACACTATTTTATTTAACATGTTTAGGCAGTTTAGGTTCAGATCCATTTAGTGGTTACCATAATTTTTAATAGACTTACACAGCACTGATTAAATTTCCTTTTACAATTCCAATAACTACAAACACGTTTTCCATTAGGAAATGTTGTCCAGAGGTCATAAACAAAAGGACCTATCTCTCTATAACTGAAGAGATATTCCTTCTGATTTTTTAAGACTAAAATTGCTGATCTTTCAAAGTAAAAAAAAAAAAAAAAAGCCTATCAGTTTATGATTTGATGGAGCCCAGAGGATTGAGGAAAGCAACCGATGAGCAGTAATACTTCACATTCTATAGATATTTATCAAGTGATTTTAAATCCCAACATTATAAAGTCAAATGAATGTAAATAACAACTTTAAGGAAAGCAATCTAAGTATCACAATATCCTTTCATTAAAGTTCATTCACGTACCAGCTCATGTACCAGCTTTTAGTGCTATATCATTATTATTTTATTCATTTTTTTAGTTGTAGTTGAACACAATACTTTTATTTTATTTATTTTTATGTGCTGCTGGGGATCAAACCCAGGGACTCATATGTGCTAGGAGAGTGCTCTACTGCTGAGCCAGAACCCCCAACCCCATATCATTGTTTTTAAGAAATAATTTTAACAAACCTGAAGAAATCAGAATGAAGTCACCAAATCTGAAAGGGGTAGGATATCTGAGATTAATCAAAGGTAAGAGTAGCAAGTAAAGAAGTTTAAGCAGCCTCCTAAAAATCATTTGAAAACTAGAAGCAATTAAAAAAAATCCTCAAACTGCAAAGCTCTCTAAAACTCCAAAGTGTGGTCATGTGGGAAAAAAAATACACAAAATAGCTCATGTGCATAAATATCATTGCCTTGAATCACTGTCAAAAGAGCATCTATTTATTTTCAATATTTTCAACTCAAAAAAATCAGGGTACAATAAATACAATATTTAAATTTCCAAAGCAATTCAGTAATTCACTTTGTAGATGAGCAAATGTAAAGCATTTACATATGTGAGATTTTACTGAAAATGAGATACTATTACATCAAATGAAAGTGAAAATAAACAACTACCATTTGCATGAGTGATATACTCTCCTGCAGGACTGGTGACCCTAGGTGATGTGACCTTCTCTAATAAGGTACTCTTTTGTTTCTCTTCCAAATCTTATTCCATGTTTGGTGACATACAATTCTACTGCCTTTACAGCTTTACAATTTAACCATACTGTAAGACAGAAAAGTGCCTGCTCCAACCCTTGAGAAACATAAATCCATATCCAAGAAAAGTAGCTGGTTGGTTGTGCCATCAGCCATTAAATAATGTAAGAGTCCATGCAGGTCACCAGGAGCTTACAAGTCATCCATGGAATTTTCAGTGAATAAATGATACAAGTTATATACAGGCATATTACTATATGTGTGAATAATTAGAATAAAGATAAAAGTTTTAAAAATCGATATTTATTCACTATTTCATTTAACATAGATAAATTTATGACAATACTTCATTTTAAACCCTCAATTTTAAACATATGATTATCTGTTATTTTTGCACTAAAAAGATGGAATTTAATAAAAAATGTACCTAAATTAGTCTTTCGAGGGCTTTAGAATATAAATTTATTGAAGAAATATCACTATTCTCATTTTTGTGATGTAATTTCATTCAAGAGACAAAATTGAAATTGGCTCGACATCAGAATTTCAAACACTACAGCAATCCCTTTAGACACTGATAAAGTTGGTCTTTTAGCCAAGAGAATGGAATTTATGAAGTTCAGTGTTCTGGGTAGAGAATGAGGTCCAATTTTTCACTGGATTCAAATACAATGGAAAGGAGATATTCAATGTTTATTAACTTATCTCAAACAAATGTTATAAAGCATCTAAATGACTTTAATCAGAAATAAATCTTTGGTCATTCAAATCCTATCCCCTGTCCCCTATGACTAATGATATAGATAGAAAACCTTCTTGTTTGGAGGCAGAAGAGTGGGCTGAAAGCAGAACTGCACTCCTTGTCATAGAGTCTGTGTGACAGGGCAGGTCATTTCCTGGCATGTATTTCCTTATGATAGGGCCAATAGTTATGAAGACAAAGTCTGTATAGACCTCTGCATGGCTTTTCTTATACTTGTAGATGGACAACATGCCTTTATTTTATTTGTTCATTTTTTGTGGTGCTAAGGATCAGACCCAGTGCTTCACACATGCTAGGCAAGCGCTCTGCAATTCAGTTACATACAGCCCCGCCTGACCTCTGCAATTTTTAAATTACTATGCAACTCTTCCTAATATTTTTTTACATTTATACATTATTTCTGAATTTGCTCTCCAATTAACTCCAAAGCTACCCAAACAGCAAGTAGCCTCAACCAAGGACAGGATGGGAAAGCAGATGAGAGCATGTGTTTCTCAAGAACAGAGGACGAAGCAGTTTTACTCCCAGCTATCATGGAGCAGAGGACAGTCTTTCAACTAGAAAACAAAACATTGGTTAGGTTTCAAGAAACACAGAGATCAAAAGATCCCTGGGGTCCCTATAGTGACATTTGAAAAATTATCAAGATTTGGGAGCATATTGCAGACCCGAATAGCATGACATAATGATTTAGATTTAAGAAGGCGCTGTTTCTGCTGTCAGGAACAACTTTGGCAGTAAACTGCTCTAAAAAGCATTGGGAACAAGAGCAGAATGGGGTTATTGAATGCTGTCATCCTAGCCAGACTTGTGGACCTTCCACATCTAAAATAATGCCAAGAATGTCTTCAATGTTGACAGTAATGGTTAAGAGTCCAGTTACAACTCAAGGTTGTGACCCAAATATCAATTGGGTCTCTGATGGGACATGGTTGAAGTAGGAAAAGCCATCTACAAAAGCAAGAACTTATAGGTACCCTAATGTAGCAGTTTTAGGACAGCAGGACATTAGAACATTCAGCTTTGCAAGATTTGCTTCACTCATTAGTGTTTCTGAAAAGAATACTGACACTGAAATGCAGATAAAGGGAAATCCAATCAAGGAGATTAAACCATCCAGGGTACATGTGAACAGAAAATAAGTATTACCCTTTTCCAGTCAAAAAGTTTAAGTACAGTTGATCTTTCCTGCAATGCTTGTTTTGGAGTCTCAAAAAATAAGTAAATACAATCTCAAAAAATTAATGAATACAATATCATAGTATTCATAGTACAAATCTTAATACCACTCTATATCAAGAACAGCCAGAATTAAGCCTTGACTTTGCTACTTACCAGTTATGAAATTTTAGGAAAATTATAATACCTCTGATTTAATATCCTCAAGTATAAAACTCCTCATATATTATTTATTTTTGAGAATAAAATGAATCAAAGTAAAAAAATGTTATAGCTTGTACATATAAAGTTGATGCATTATCTTGAAGAACTAATTAAATATAGCATTTAAACAGAACCAATTCAAATACATGTAGGATTTGTACAACCTTCTGAGAAACTGATACCCATTCATTTACAAAATTTACTATAAAAAATGGAATCATATATTATTTGTAAATATTGCATTGTGATTAGAAATATATTACTGGTTCCCAAAGGTATACAAAATCTTCCAAGATTTATCTCCCTGTGTAATACACTGCTAAAGAAAAAACAAACTAGAACTTCACATAATCTTAAAAACATTTACTCACCCAAGGGATAGATCTCAGTGAGAATCAATAAAAAAGAATATTTTGTTCTTCTATGATACTTTATAGTTTACAAATGTTTTACCAAACATACTTTCTATCAAAACTTTTCATCTGGATCTCTACTCTAGCTTTTCTCAGGAAGCCCCAAGAAATTTGATATCTGGAAAGCTCCTGAGCTTTTTCTACTGTTTTCTGTTATGAAATCCATAAGGCAACTTGGGGTCTTAACTACAGTTATTACTGTAACAAAAGTAATTAAAATATCCTTTTCTGGAAAACTTGAATTTGATATCTTAATTAGTTTAGGCTACCTGTTCAAAGTTCTACTATTTAATATGTGATCTTAGATTATACTAGATAATTACATTATAAAGGTATTATATTGTATGATATCAGAAAATTTACGTATTTCCATAGCATATTAATGTGACTGACCCTTCCAAGTATGTTATGTTGTCATATCAATGCTCCTTTCTCATGCTTCCCTGTTTGATTGAGATATAAATGCTTTTTTATTTATACATTTATTTATTATTGAATAAATAGTCAACTTGCTCAGGCTGGTCTCAAACTCAAAATCCTCCTGCCTGAGCAGCTGGGATTACAGCACTGTGCCACCATCACCAGCTCTTAACAATTGAAGAGAGATGTTTCTAGTCCATAAAAGTGTTAAAAAATTAGGCTAGTTTTCAGTTTCATTGGAATTCACATGCTATCTCAAGCATTTTTAGAGGGAATAGGGATTTTGAACTCCTGATTTTATTTCTTTATTTTAGTTTTATTCAGAAGATTTTAAAAATCAAGTTTTGACAAATAGTGTTTTTTTCAAAAAGATTTTTATTTAATCTAATTTCCCAAATACATTGTATGTTCAGGATGTATTTTTCTGTGTCTGACACTCTGAATTGTGTGCCCATTTTCTATTCTAAAGTTTTGGGGATTTTCTCTTTTATTCAATTGATTTTTTCAGATTTTTTTCTATTTCTTTAATCATGTACATAGCCAGCTTTTGAATTTGTAGTTACTATTTTCTCATTTCTTATTATGTTATTCTTTCTTGAAGTACTTATTATTAATACATTATAGTATTAATAATATTTTATAATTAAAACATTATTACTCTGAGTTTACTGTGCTATTTGTTCTCAATCCTTAGCACATTAATTTTAAAATATTTTGTCTTATCTTAAAATAAAATTAATTGTAGGACAAAGTTTCCCTATTACTACTACTTTAGCGATTTCTTATAAGTTTTAGTATATGTTTATGTCCTATGATGTTTATTCAGTTTTAAATATATTCTTATTTCATTTTGAATTTGTTTTTTGCCCTCTAAAATATTTGAAAGTGATTCATAAATTTTAAATCTAGACCACAGGAGCCCAGGCCCAGCCCAGACTGCCCACACCAGCCCGAGCGGGACACAGGGTCACAGTAGGCCTGGTCCATCCCTTCTTCACCTGTTGGGCAGACACCCATGGGAGCCTAGCCTCTGGCACAGAATCTCCTCTTCCAACCAGCAGACTACTGCAGGAGCCCAGGCCTGGCCCAGATCCATCCACACCATCTTGCACAGGACCCAGGTCCAGGGTAGATCTGACTTACCCCCCAACCTGGGAGCCTAAGCCTAACCCGCTTCCATTTTGGGACCCTGCAGTCATCGCCATAGCTTTCCCCACACAGTAGCCCAAAACTTTTTGACAGCAGACAGGGCCTAGAAGCAGCTGCATCTCAGAGCAGGCATCCCAAAGGGAGTGTGCGGCCCACCTTGCAGCCCCATCTCTGTAAGACATTGCTTCCATCTTGGGGCACCTCAACTATTATCTTGAGTTACCTCGCCTATTGCCACCACCAACTTTAGATGCAGTAACATGCATTGAGGGACACCAGCAGGGTCTGGAAGCCCAACGTCACGGTGAGGTACAGACAATCTGCACAGGTACTACAAGAATATAGGGAAGAAACTGTGATATCTCAGATCCATACTGCAAGAAAGGAAGACACATAGACAACATGAGAAAAACAAGGGAGGAAACTGCCCCCAAACAAACCAGGACACTATAATAACAGAACCCATGGACAGTGAAGTTGATGAAATGTCAGAGAAGGAGTTCAGAAGATTCATAATTAAATTTTAAATCTAGAAGGGTGGAGAACTTTGTATTTTAATAATAATGCATGGTAATTAGAGAAAGTGGTCTTCATTTACAGGTTTGTATTTATTGAGACTGAATGTAAGGTCTAGTTCACAAGTATACTTTATATTCTATGTGTGGTTAAAAAGATTCTCAGCACAACATATAAATAAATAAAAATAAAGGTCCCTTAATAACTTAAAAATATTTTAAAAAACATGGACTTCACTTTTGAGAGCATTGTCATTGCTGTAATATCTACAGGTCTTGTTCATTAATTTTAATGCTCAAATTGACTTTTTTCAGATATTGCTTCATCTGTAAAGAGTGGCAGCATACATTAACCTCCACTCAAAATCCCATACTACAATTCTAGATTTGTTAATTTCTTTTTGAAACTTTGTTATATTTGTATTATTTATTTTGAGACTCAGTAAGTAAATACAGGTTTAAAGCTATTACATGCTATTATTTTTATGAATATGAAGTGGCTTTTTTATCTCTGCTAATCATAGTTAAAGTCATTTTTCTTTGTATTAATTTAGTTATAGCAGTTTGTGTTGGTATTTCAGTTTTACTTATTTATTTTCAGTTTGTATTTGTCCTTCAATTTTATAGTTGTTCCCTCTGAATAGTATGGCTGTACTGACATAAGGGTCGGGAGTTGAGCCTTTTGACCCCCAATCTGAAAGCCCCCCTCTTTTAAGTAATGGAGTTGTCTCATTTGCATTTGCTAATGTTACTTACATATTTAAGTTGATTTCTGCTACTATTTGTTTCTTCTATTTATTATACATTTTTCTGCTACATTTTTAAAATTTTTCTTCCTATTCTTTCTTTTCTCATTTGAAAATTACATATTTCCCACTATCTTAGAGGACAGTCTAAAATTTGAGCATGTGTCCTTGAATTAACAATGTCTAAAGTAGTCAGAATACATAACCTCTTTTCAAAGAATTTAAAAATCATAAACTATTTTAGTTTTAACCTTACCCCATTTTGCATGGTATTGTTTGGTAAGTTAATGATACCTTATTATAAATGCTCTTAATGTAGTTATTATTGTCATTTGGTTTGTATATACTGAATGTCTGTTTAAATCAACCAACATGTTGAACAATTTCTCCCCACACAATAGTATTTGGTCTCATCCCTTTATTCCAACTCTGTATTCTTAATACTAAAGCATTTCTGTTGACTGTTATTTCAATGGGAATACAATAGTTAAAATGCCCTATTTTCCACCTGTAATTTTCTTATTTCAAACCATCATTTATGAAATACATAAATGACTAAATACAAAATTTAAATTGACAATAGTTTTTCCCTTGCCATTGAAAATATATTATTTCATTGCTGTGAACTCTGTATTTACTGCTAAAAACTTGAGATCACTATTTTTTTCTTTATATATAATTAAATGCACTCTCTCTTCCTCCCTCCCTGTCCCTCCCTGTCTCTCTCTTTCTCCCTCCCCCACTCCCTACTGCTCTCCCACTCCTATGCTCTTGCTATTTTAATTAGAGATATTAAAACATTTCTACAATATTTCTATGGTTCATTTGAGTTATTTGTTCTATAAGAATTCAATTTTTTTAAAAAATTCTGAATATGTCTTTGCCATTGTATATGCAGATAAGGCTTCTCCTGGATTATCTCTTTCTGGAGTTTCTGTACTTATATCTGTCTTTTGTGTCATTTAGATTCTCTTCCTTATTGTTTTATTTCATCTTTGCTGAACATTATATAATTTACTCAGATCAATATTCTATCTATTATCTCTCCAACTCTGTCAATGTACTTTATCTATTTACTTTTTAATTTCAAGGATTACATATTTCCTTCCAGACATTCTATTTAGTTCTAATTAAAATCTTTATGTCATTTTATGGTGTTTTAATATCATTAGTGTCTCATTACTTTCTTATATAGCCAGAATTATTTTAAACATTTTTTCAGACTCTAATAGTCATGAACAACATAATACAGAATACCGGTGTCTTCTGAGTCCTTATACAGTGAGAAATAAGGTAAATCAGAGACAAAATGTCATGCTTTAATACATGAATCTTGTGATGAAGACACAAACATAACTTAAAAATGGATTTTCTAATGTTTCCTACTATGTGATTAACTGTTTTTGATCTGCTCAACAGGCTCACCACTCCCTATTGTGGCAGAGAACTTGCTTCCCATAGGCAGCCACCATTATACAAGAAAAAGGAGAAGGGCAAAGCTATCCCCAGTCATGTAGGGAGAAGAGCACAGCCAGGTGAAGGAAACATCAGGAGCAGGGGATGAGCGTCCACTCCATGCCCCACAATAGTCTTCTGTAAATTCACAGTCTTCTAGCAGAAATTGTTGAAGTCAGATGTTTCCATTTGTAGGATATAATATCTCCCATTCATCAATTTTCACTTATTAATTATTCCTAATCATAAAATCTGTAAGAACAAGTTCCAATTAGAACCAGTCAGCATGGGCAAAGTAACTTGTACTTTACCATGCACAGTGGGGAATTGGAAGTCTGATGCAGTCCTGTTGACAGTTGAAAATCAAGAGGTGGACCTGGGCAGTGCTCTCTGGAAACTTCCCTGGTACCTCCAATAAACCAGAGATCGAGAGGCATACCATACTTCTCCTCTTAAAGATCATGCTTTCTCTATTGCCAGTGTCCATTTTTTTCCATTCTAGTCCATGACTATTTGAACAACATGTCTGAAAATTTTTTTGGCATAATTGAAAAAACTGGTTACCAAGGATCACCATGGTTATCTCAGTGTTGCAGCAGGCTCTGCCTCTGTAACAAAGGCATAATGGAAATCAGTGTGGAGGTTCACAAAAAACTAAAAATAGAACTATCATATAATCCACCTCTACCACTCTTCAGTTTTTATCTGAAAGAATTAAATCAGTATACTTCAGAGACGCAGGTATAATGATATTTATCACAACACACAATTCACAGTAGTTATGGAATCAGGCTAGGTGTCCATCAACAGAAGAATGGATAAAGAAGAGACAGTATATATGCACAAGGGAGTTTTATTCAGCCATAAAAAATAAAATTATATTTTGCAGGAAAATTATGGAGCTAACAGCAGCAGGTTAAGCACAATATGTCAGACTCAGACAAGTTTTACTCTCATAGTTGGAAACTAAAAGGAAAAAAAAGGACATCATGAAAGTACAACAGAGACTCTGAGAACAGAGGAAGGAAGTTGGGGAGAGAGATGAAGGGATGGTAATGGGACATAGTGAGAAGTAAAACTGATCAAATTATGTTATTTGTATGCATGAATATGCCACAATGAAAGTTACTGTTCTGTGTAACTAATGTACACCAATTAAAAAAGAAAAGGGAAAATGACAATATGATGTAATATTGGGACACAATTTACAGAGTATATGGAGAATTACTACTCCATTGTCATTCTTGTGACAAAATCTAAAAAAAATTATATTAATAATATCATTATAATTTATAATAAAAATAGAAAACATTCCATACAAAATGTTTTTGTAATTTTGTACATCAGAAAAGTAATAAAGTAAAATTGTATTTATATTTTAAAACAATTTTAGCAATGTGATACATCTAAAAACAAATATTCAACAACTTATGATAAATTTTCAATAAGTAAACAGTGCACAGATAATAGAAAAAATGAGAAAATAATATATATTATTACAGTTATCTTAGAAAATATTGAAATTTGTATATCAGGTTAAGAATTTTCAGCATAGTCATCTCTTTGCCTGTTTACTCAAAAGGAAAATTATCCATTGTCATACCCTCAAAAAGACATTGTCACATTTGTTTTATTCACCAAATGTACCTACTGAATTCTATGGCTCTACCAGCTGGAATATGGGGTTTTCACGCCTTAAATTCTATACAGGAATAGTCTATGAAAGTCAACATATAAAGAAGTGGTTTAGCTGTTTCAAGGTACTCCTGGCTTCTGGGGGTAAATTCCTCAATGTCAAATGACATAAACCTGTCTCCTATGCATGGGAATCCTATTATCATCATGTTTCTAGGGTCTTCTGGAAAAGAGAAAGCAGTAGCTTTCATTTCCTGTTATTTTACTTTCTAAATTCCTTCTTCCTTACTTGAATTTCAATTACGATTCACTATTTTGTATCCTGATGTTGTACTCCCTTCCTGACAACCCAAAAATATACAGTGATTTTCATTTCCCCAAATACTATTAACATAAGGTGATTATGGTCCAGAAGTTTTACCAAGGCTTTATTAAAAGTGGAGAATAATTACCAAACAGATTACAAATGCAAACTTAACTGATGTTCAAACTTTCATTGATCATGTTCCATGCATAGATCTCTTATTTACTGGTCATATTGTCTCTTTGGGTTCTGATCTTGTAGTTCTACTTTATTCCTATTCTCTCTATTAAAAGACCCTAAAATTTTTATTTTTTTTTCAAAAAAGAAAAAAGAAAAGTCTGTTTCTGACTTCAGCTAATCATCTCACATCTACACTGCGCCCCCCAAAGACTCCTCTTCCAAACTAAAAGAACCATGAAATTGATCTTCTAAACAAAAGTAACAACAGTAATAATAGTAATAATAATACAAAAACCTGTCTCATTGTAGAACACTGTAGCCACTGAAGCAGGAACAAATTTTATTTCTGAACTCCACCAGTACACTCTACACACGCTACCCAGGAACTATCCAGAACCCCACGCGGCTAGTCCAGGAACCAGCCACCGGAAATATCTCCTCTGAAAATCCTTCCTCCTGCACTTCCCCAACCAATGGGAACTCTCCAGGAATCCCTGAGAATCCCCACGAGAACTCCAAAGTAGCATGAGAACTCCAAAGTATCGGCCGAAGCAGATAGTAATGCCTCGCCTGTCAACCAATACTATTGACAAAATGCCAGGGGCCATTCTGACTCGGCTGTGGGTCTCAGCATCTCCCCCCTTCTGTTTAATTAAACAACAAGCAATGTGGCTTAGGGACCGTGCCCATTAGGTTGTCCAATACAACATATGATCCTTACCCGTCATCTGATGAGCTGACTTCTAGGCGTCAGCCTCCTGTCTTAGGTTGGTACCACTACAATTGGATCATACCCATCACTGACTAATGGTCCAGCATACAGCCATACTTGTGGATAGGCCTTTGCACCAGTGGGGGGGGGTGAGGTTCTTTGCCTCACATCTGTTGGCCCCCAAATTTGGCCTTTGCACCATTTGGGGGGTGAGGTTCTTTGCCTAATCTCTGTTTGCCCCCAAATTTTAGACCATCATTAGCAGAAGGGAGGAGGATACAGAAATGCCATGACACCAAGCCAATTGATGGCTCCTTTGGAAAAATTGTATCACCAGTGACACCATCAGCAAAGATACACCAACACTACCACAATTCGCTGCACCAACAGATAGTTCACAATGCATACAAGTGATACATAGTCCAGGCAAGTTCTGCAAGCAGTTCAAAGCAGAAGAATCCATCAATATGTCCATTTTCTCCCAAAGTAAATCAACTCCTTGATTGAGCACTACTTATTGAGTTATTATTCATTGATGCATCAGTTTATACAGTTTGTTGTGATAACTATCGAAGAAGCTGTAGTTTGGTTTTATCTTTGTCTTCACCGGCACTGGGATAAAGATAGGAATTCTGGCAATGATGCTAAAAAAAAAATTATGTAACATTCCAAAAGGTACTAAGAAAACAATTTTCTTAACAATTTACATTATCCTGAACAGAATTATTAAATATAATGAAAAGGAAAAGTGAAAGTAAACAAACAGATCTGTTAACCTCCTTATTTGTTCACATATTAAAACAATGCTCAACAGTTGTTTACCCAATTTAAATTAAACCATTTAAATCACATGAATAAAAAAAAAATTCGAATTCATTTTTTCAGGAGCGCTCCTCATATATGATATATGGACATACGCACATACAGACATACAACACAAAACACAAGTGTGCACACATAACATACAACACATGAGACAATAGTAAAGGCCTTGTAGCTTTACACAGGTGAAATCTCCATTGCAATGTTTAAAAACTCCACAGTCAAAAAATAAAACCGATCAGAAAAACATTAACCTAGGTCTGTATGAGCTCAAAAAATAAAATAGAACTTTATGATGTAGGAAAAGGGAATAATAAAATAGATATTGAAAAAAGCATCCTGGTTAATCACTGTCGCAGATGTAAGAATAGCCAAGCTGGAGCTCTGGATATCAGCTGTTATGGATTTGAGTCAAATCATCTTCTTTTTGGTCTGTAGAAATCACTTTGGTTAGTCTCTCTGGAATCCAAATTGGCTGCTGTTCTCCCTGTGGAAACAAACAAACAGAACCCTGACTCCAGACAATCACTGGGTCAGGACCTTAGTTAATCTGTCTGGAATCCAAATTGGCTGCTGTTCTCCCTGTGGAAACACACAAACAGAACGCCGACTCCAGACAATCACTGCGTCAGGACCTTTCCATTGTCCTGTTAGAATATCCTTCCAAAGTACCTTAGGCTTACGTACATTTTTTGGACACATATGCCTTTCCGCAGCACTAAGCCCTGATGAATCCAAACTTTAAAAAGTTTAGAGTAAAAAGGGCTATTTTAAGTTTATCTTTGGGGGATATATACCCCTTCCCAATTCCCTCTTTTTGATTTAATAAGTACATTTTAATAGTTTGATGAGCTCTTTCAACTATGCCTTGTCGCTGAGGATTGTATGGAATTCCTGTTATGTGAGTAATGCCAAATGATGAGCAAAATTGTTTAAAGGAGGTGGAAGTATAACCAGGTCCATTATCTGTTTTTAACTGTTTTGGAATGCCCACAGTGGCAAAATTTTGTAAGCAATGAGCTATAACATCTTCAGTTTTTTCTCTGGCATGAAGGGAGCCCATCAAAAATCCGGAAGAAGTATCAGCTGTAACATGCAAATATTTTAATTTTCCAAATTCTGGCAAGTGTGTGACGTCCATCTGCCAAATATGGTTAGGTACAAATCCTCTAGGATTGACTCCAAGATTAACTTGTGGTAAAAAGTTCACACAATTTTGACATTGTTTTATTATTTGTCTAGCTTGTTCCTTAGTTATTTTAAAATGCTTTTGTAAAGTATTAGCATTGATATGGAACCTTTTATGAAAATTTGTAGATTCTTCTAGTGTAGAGAAAATATGTATGTCATGTGTAGTTTTATATGCTAAATCATTGCCCAAACTAAGGGCTCCAGGCAATCCTGTATGTGCCCTGATATGTCCTATAAAGAGTGGATCTTTTCTGTCCCAGATTAGACTTTGTATGGTGGAAAAAAAAGAGAAAAGAGTAGAGGAAGGGGAAATCCTACCAGCATCTTCAAGGGATACTATAGCTTTGACTATGTACTGACTATCAGAAAATAAATTAAATACAGAATCTTTAAACATCACAAAAGCTTGTAATACTGCATTAAGCTCTACCTTTTGAGCTGATTGTTTGGGAACTAAAAATGTAAAAGTTTGATCAGGGGTAACTACTTCTGCTGTACCATTATTTGACCCATTAGTGAATAGATTTGGAGCATTCATGATAGGTGTTTTTCTTGTCAATTTTGGAAAAACTACAGGATGCGAAGACCAAAAAGACAATAAAGGATTAGATGGTAAGTGGTTATCAAATGAAACATTAGATTTACACATGATTATTGCCCAAGAATTTAACTCATTAGCTAAATCATCAATTTGATCCATAGTATATAGAGTAATAATTTTATTGGGAGAAATTCCAAACACTCTGTTTGCTGTTTTTATTCCTTTGAGATCCTACAGCCTCAGGATACATAGTAAGAATAGTGTTAGGAGAATAAGATAAATGTATTCACAATAATGGACCTTCTTGCCAAAATACTCCTGTAGGAATATTTTTTATTGGTAGTACAATAAATAATAAAGTCAAACTTATATCAATTCTATCCAAATGCATATTTTCCATATATGTTTCAATGATTTTTAATGCCTTTCTTGCTTCAGGCATTAAAATGTGAAGTCAAACAACAAGTGCTGGCGAGGATGTGGGGAAAAGGGTACACTTGTACATTGCTGGTGGGACTGTAAATTGATGCAACCAATCTGGAAAGCAGTATGGAGATTCCTTGGAAAGCTGGGAATGGAACCACCACTTGACCCAGCTATTCCCCTTCTTGGTCTATTCCCTAAAGACCTAAAAAGAGCATACTACAGGGACACTGCTACATCGATGTTCATAGCAGCACAATTCACAATAGCTAGACTGTGGAACCAACCTAGATGCCCTCCAATAGATGAATGGATAAAAAAAATGTGGCATTTATACACATTGGAGTATTACTCTGCATTAAAAAATGACAAAATCATGGAATTTTCAGGGAAATGGATGGCATTAGAGCAGATTATGCTAAGTGAAGCTAGCCAATCCCTAAAAAACAAATGCCAAATGTCTTCTTTGATATAAGAAGAGCAACTAAGAACAGAGTTGGGAGGAAGAACATGAGAAGAAAATTAACATTAAACAGGGACGAGAGGTGGGAGGGAAAGGGAGAGAGAAGGGAAATTGCATGGAAATGGAAGGAGACCCTCATGGTTATACAAAACTACATACAAGAGGAAGTGAGGGGAAAGAGAAATAAATAAATAAATAAATAAATAAAAACAAGTGGGAGAAATGAATTACAGTAGATGGAGTAGAGAGAGAAGATGGGAGGAGAGGGAGGGGAGGGGAATAGTAGAGGATAAGAAAGGCAGCAGAATACAACAGACAGTAGAATGGCAATATGTAAAACCATAGATGTGTAACCGATGTGATTCTGCAATTTGTATACAGGGTAAAAATGGGAGTTCATAATCCACTTGAATCAAAGTGTGAAATATGACATATCAAGAATTATGTAATGTTTTGAACAACCAACAATAAAAATTGAAAAAAAAAAGAAGAATCAAAAAAAAATGTGGGGTGAATTTGGATCTGGTGGACCTTCTGGATATCAAATAAAGGTCCCAACTCTCCTGTTGGTATGCCTAGATAAGGCCTTATCCAATATATGTCTCCTAATAACTTTTGAAAGTCGTTAAGTGATTTGAGTTGATCTACTTGTATTTGAGTTTTTGGTGGACGTACCATGGTTGAGGATAATAGAACTCCTAAATAAGTAATTGGAAAATTTAATTGTACTTTATCTATTGTTATCTCTAGATTACAATTTTTTAATAAATTTGTAAGTGTGGCATAACATTCTAGCAATGTGTTTTTTATCTTTGTGTGCTAACAATATATCATCCATATTGAAATATTTGTAGTTCAGGATTTTTATTTCTAAGTGGCTGGATTGCTTTGTTAACATAAATTTGACACATAGTTGGGCTGTTAGCCATCCCTTAAGGGAGTACTTTCCATTCATATCTCTGATCGGGACCTTCATGATTCAGTGCAGGGATAGTAAATGCAAAATGTGGACTATCCTCAGGAGGAATTGGAATTGAAAAAAAAAAAAAAACAATCTTTAATATCTATAGCTAAAACATACCAGGTTTTTGGCAAAGCAGACAATTGAGGAATCCTCAATTGAGCAGGTCCCATAATAACAATCTCATTATTAATGGCTCTTAAATTTGGCAACAATCTCCATTTACCAGATTTCTTTTTAATGACAAAAATGGGAGTATTATGGGGCTGGGAATGTGACTCAAGCGGTAGCGTGCTCGCCTTGCATGCATGCGGCCCCAGTTTGAACCTCAGCACCACATACAAACAAAGATGCTGTGCCCGCTGAAAACTAAAAAATAAATATTAAAAATTCTATCGTTCTATCTCTCTCACTCTCTCTTTAAAAAAAATGGGAGTATTATGGGGAGATATGGAAGTTTGTATATGTACCTCTGCTAATTGTTGTTTGACCAGGTCATGGGCTTCTTGTATCTTTTCTTTAGTCAGGGGCCACTGAGTAACCCATACTGGTCTTTCTGATTTCCAAGTAATTTTTATTATCTCAGTGACCCCTTCTGAAAACCCAATCCATGTCTATTTATTCCTTGATCTATTTGAATTGGTGCTGCTATACCTTGTTCTTGTTCTCCTAATCTTTTTTCTTTCCTGAAACCTTGTCTAGCCCTAATAGTGGGCGCATTTGAATTGATGTTATTTGTTAATGTCAAACCTAATTGATCTAGGACATCTCATCCCCATAAATTTATAGGAAGATGATCCAATACATATGGCTGTATAGTTCCTTCACATCCTTCAGGATCCTTCCAATCTAATACCATTGCACTTCTATGGGAATTAGTTGCCACTCCTAGGCCTCAAAGCGTTTGAGTGGCTTGTTGTAATGGCCAATGTTTTGGCCATTCTTGACGAAATATGATGCTAAGGTCTGCACCTGTATCCAGTAGCCCATTAAATTCATGTCCTTGAATATTTAGTTTTAGCATTGGGCGAGAATCTAAATTCAAAGACAGCATAGCCCAATCTACACCTGTGGAGCCTAATCCCCTGGAACCTCTTTCTATACTACTACTGGAAAATGTATCATGTAGGCTGGGTATTATTAATAAATGTGCTATTCTATCTCCTAGTGAAATTACTTATATGCCCTTGGAGAACTAGCTATAATTTTTATTTTACCTTCATAATCGGGATCAATTACCCCAGGACTTATCATAAGTCCTTTTAGACTAGAAGAACTGCGTCCTAACAATAAGCCTACTGTTCCTTAGGGAAGAGGTCCTTTTACTCCTGTGGGATAGGCAGCTCAAAACAAAAACAAAACAAATCAAATCAAGAACACATTGTTTTTTGAAATGGTCACCCATTCTCTTGCCTTCCCTTAGGGGTGAGCAATTTCACTTACCCCGAGCTTCAGGTGTTCCCCGCACAGGCTGCCAAATGCCGCAGTCTGGCTGGGCACAAATCACGAGCCACTGAAGCAGGAACAAACTTTATTTCTGAACTCCACCAGCACACTCCACATGCTCCCCGGGAACTATCCCGAAACCCACTCAGCTAGTCTAGGAACCAGCCACCGGAAATATCTACTCTGGAAATCCCTCTTCCTGCACTTCCCCAACCAATGGGTACTCTCCAGGAATCCCCGGGAATCCCCATGAGAACTCCAAAGTAGCGTGAGAATCCAAAGTAGTGGCTGAGGTGGATAGTAATGCCTCACCTGTCAACCAATACTATTGGCAAAATGCCAGGGGCCATTCCGACTCCGCTGTGGCTCTCAGCACCTTATTGTCTCATTTCATCTTTGCTGAACATTTTATAATTTACTCAGATCAATTTTCTATCTATTATCTCTACAACTCTGTCAATGTACTTTATCTATTCACTTTTTAATATCAATGATTACACATTTCCTTGTAGACATTCTATTTATTTCTAATTAAAATCTTTATGTCATTTTATGGTGTTTTAATATCATTAGTTCTCATTACCTTCTTTTGTAGCTAGAATTATTTTAAACATTTTTTCAATCTCTAATAGTCATGAACAACATAATGCAGAATATTAGTCTCTTCTGAGTCCTTATACAGTGAGAAATAAGATAAATCAGAGACAAAATGTCACACTTTAATACATGAATTTTGTGATGAAGGCATAAACATAAAAATGGATTTTCTAATGTTTCCTACTATGTGATTAACAATCTTTGATCTGTTCAACAGGCTCACCACTCCCTATAGTGGCAGAGAACTTGCTTCCCATAGGCAGGCCACCATTATACAAGAGAAAGGAGAAGGGAAAGCTATCCCCAGTCATGTAGGGAGAAGAGCACAGCCAGGTGATGGCACTGATGTCCTCCACATGGAAGGAAACATCAGGAGCAGGGGATGAGTGTCCACTCCATGCTCCACAATAGTCTTCTGTAAATTCACAGTCTACTAGCAGAAGTTGTTGAGGTCAGATGTTTCCATTTGTTGGATATAATACCTCCCATTCATCAATTTTCACTTATTAATTATCCCTAATCATAAAATCTGTAAGAACAAGTTCCAATTAGAACCAGTCAGCATGAGCCAAAGTAACCTGTACTTTACCATGCATAGTGGGGAACTGGAAGTCTGCTGCAGTCCTGTTGACAGTTGAAAATCAAGAGGTGGACCTGGGCAGTGCTCTCTGGAAACTTCCCTGGTACCTCCAATAAAACCATAGAGCAAGAGGCATACCATACTTCTCCTCTTAAAGATCATGCTTTCTCTATTGACAGTGTCCATTTTTTTCCATTTTAGCCCATGACTATTTGAATAACATGTCTGAGAACTTTTTTGGCATAATTGCAAGAACTGGTAACCAAGGATCACCATGGTTATCTCAGTGTTGCAGCAGGCTCTGCCTCTGTAACAAAGGCATAATGGAAATCAGTGTGGAGGTTCATCAAAACCTAAAAATAGAACTGTCATATAATCCACCTCTACCACTCTTCAGTTTTTATCTGAAAGAATTAAATCAGTATACTTCAGAGACACAGGTATACTCACATTTATCACAACACACAATTCACAATAGTTATGGAATCAGACTAGGAGTCCCTCAACAGAAGAATGGATAAAGAAGAGACAGAATATATACACAAGGGAGTTCTATTCAGCCATAAAGAATAAAATTATATTTTGCAGAAAATTTATGGAGCTAACAGAAGCAGGTTAAGCATAATATGTGAGACTCAGAAAGAGAAGTTTTATTCTCATATGTGGAAACTAAAAGGTAAAAAAAAGGACATCATGAAAGTACAACAGAGACTCTGAGAACAGAGAAAGGAAGTCAGGGAGAGAGAGGAAGGGATGGTAAATGGAAGTAGTGTGGAGTAAAACTGATCAAATTATGTTATATGCATGCATGAATATGCCACAATGAAAGTCACTGTTCTGTGTAACTAATGTACACCAATTTAAAAAGGAAAGGAAAAATAACAATATGATGAAATAATTAGCTACAATTTGCAGAGTATATGGAGAATTACTACTCCATTGTCATTCTTGTGACAAAATCTAAAAAATACTAATACTATCATTATAATTTATAATAAAAATAGAAAACATTCCATACAAAATATTTTTGTAATTTTTGTACATCAAAAAAGTAATAAAGTAAAAATATGTTTATATTTTAAAACAATTTTAACAATGTGGTACATCTAAAAACAAATAGTCAACAACTTATGATACATTTTCAATATATAAACAGTGAATAGAGAGTAGAAAAAAATGAGAAAGTAATATATTTTATTACAGTTATCTTAGAAAATATTGAATATTTATATCAGGTTAAGAATTTTCAGCATAGTCATCTCTTTGCCTGTTTACTCAAAAGGAAAATTATCCATTGTCCTATCCTCAAAAAGACATTGTCACATTTGTTTTATTCACCAAATGGACCTTCTGAATTCTATGGCTTTACCAGCTAGAATATAGTGTTTTCATACCTTAAATTCCATACAGGAAATGAAAGTCTATGAAAGTCAACATAAACACAAGTGCTTTAGTTGTTTCAAGGTACTCCTGGCTTCTGGGACTAAATTCTTCAAAGTCAAATGATATAAACCTGTATCCTATCCATGAGAATCCTATTATCATCATGTTTCTAGGGTCTTCTGGAAAAGAGAAAGCAGTAGCTTTCATTTCCTGTTATTTTACTTTCTAAATTCCTTCTTCCTTACTTGAATTTCAATTACGATTCACTATTTTGTATCCTGATGTTGTACTCCCTTCCTGACAACCCAAAAATATACAGTGATTTTCATTTCCCCAAATACTATTAACATAAGGTGATTATGGTTCAGAAGTTTTACCAAGACTTTATTAAAAGTGGAGAATAATTGCCGAACAGATTACAAATGCAAACTTAACTGATGTTTAAACTTTCATTGATCATGTTCCATGCATAGATCTCTTATTTCATGGTCATATTGTCTCTTTGGCTCCTGTTATTGTAGTTCTAATTTCTTCCTATTCTCTTGATTAAAAGAGACTAAAATTTTTAATTTTTTTCAAAAAAGAAAAATTAAAAGTCTGTTCCTGACTTCAGCTAATCATCTTACATCTACACTGGCCCCCACAAAGACCCTCTTCCCAACTAAAAAAACCATGAAATTGATCTTCTATACAAAAGTAACAACAGTAATAATAGTAATAATAATACAAAAACCTGTCTCATCCTAGAACAAAGCACAGTCAGCTTTCTCATATCTCATGTTCAGTGAAATAAAACTAAGAAAATAAAATATAAAAGCAAAGGGAGCAAAGGGAGAAAATCGCAGAAATATTTTAAAAAGAACAATAAACTTGAAATCATGTTGCTAAGATTTTATTCTAGGCTTTATATTTAAGGAGCTGTAGGACTTTAAGCAAATCATTATCCTCTTTGAACTTCAGTATTCTAACTCTAAAATAAATATATATATATATTGATAATATAATATGTGTTCGTTAAACCATGCAAGGAAAATATAACATCTCTTATAAAGGTGTTTAATGCACAATGTTTACAGCTACACTGTGGTTGCAAATGATATTTAATATATATATCTCCACTGGAAGATTAAAACCTAGAGTAGAAAGATTACAAGACTGTTGCTTCATCAAAGTAGCAAACAAGAATTCTCCAGCCCAGTGGCATTGCATTATTTAGTCATGTGCAGAACCATTCACCATTTCTTAGAATACAGTCTATTCTTTATAGCACAATTTATGGGACATGTCTGTATTGTACAAAAGTGGATTGCATATGGCAATTTTTAAAAAAAGTTCTTAATGTTATTCTTAAAGAGGCAAAAATAGTGAAAGGAGAAACTATAAATGGTGAGGGAACAAAGAAAACCTACTACAAAACATTGAGAAACGCATTTCAAATTTCCCTCCCCAATGGTAAAAAAGAAATATAAGAAAGATGTCACTAAAAACATTTCAAGTAAACACAGAGAATCTGTCTGTGTTGTAATTGCACATACAGGGAGGTGCTGTTTCTGATCAAAACATTTTCCTGCTCAGGATTTTTCTCAAGGCCACTTTAACATCTTGGTTCCTCAAGCTGTAGATCAAAGGGTTCACCATGGGAACCACATTGGTATAAAAGACTGAAGATATTTTATTCTCATTCATTGACCCAGCAGAGGATGGTTTCAGATACATAAATGCACATGATCCAAAGAACAGAGAAACAACAATTATGTGGGAACTGCAGGTGCTGAAGGCTTTGGACCTGCCCTTAGTGGAGCTTATTTGGAGTGTGCTATAGAGGATGAAACCGTAAGAGATAAAGATGGTGAGACTGGGCACAATGATGTTGATGCCCACCACAATAAATATAACCAGCTCATTGGCATAGGTGCTGGTGCAGGAGAGCTGGAGCAAAGGGAGGGCATCGCAGAAATAGTGGTTTATGATGTTTGCATCACAGAAGTTAAGTCTCAGCATGCATCCAGTGTGGGCCATGGCACCAGAAAGTGCCATCAAGTATGAACCAAGCATAAGGTTGGAGCATACCTTAGGGGACATGGCTATGTTGTACAAAAGTGGATTGCAGATGGCCACGTAGCGATCATAGGCCATTGATGTCAGCACATAGCACTCAGAAATAATAAAAAAACCATAAAAGAAGAGCTGGGTCATACAACCTGTGTAGGAGATAACATTCTTCTTTGAAATGAAGTTCACCAGCATTTTGGGTGTAAACACGGAAGAGTAAGAGAAGTCTACAAAGGACAAGTTAAAGAGGAAAAAGTACATGGGGATGTGAAGATGTGAGTTCAGGCCAATTAGAGTTATCAAACCCAGATTTCCCAACACAGTGACCATATATATTACTAGAAATAGGATGAACAGGGGGACTTGGAGAATAGGCCAATCTGTTAATCCCACCAGTATAAACTCTGTCACAAAAGAGGTATTTTCAGGAGCCATTCTTTTCCAAAAGAATCTGTAGACACAAGGAGAAAAATAAAAGAGTTACATTAAAAGACAACCCAACTCTCCCAAGAACATCTTCTCCCACCACTGAGGTTTGCACCAGAAATATCTGAAACTAATCAACCTGAATCCACATAATCTGCCTTTTGTGTTGCCAGTATACTAATATAAAATTCTTATTAGAATATTAAAACTAAATACAGAACATCACACACTTAGCCTATATAAGTAAGACTGATGCTAGCATACACAAACATGACTGTCAGAAAAACCCAGAAATAAAAAAGAAGAAAGCCGAATCAGAGTAAATTGTCCTCTTATCTCTTACTTCCCCCTTTTCTTGAGCCTCCTATCACTAGTAAATTTGGAGGCAAATATCTTAGCAACCTGGTGCTGACCTTCAATGCAGATTACACACTAGTGGGTTTGCAATCATGAATGCTCTTCCTAATCTAAAACAAAACATGAGTCTAGGAATGATTAAGTTATTGCCCCATGTCACACAAAAGACCTTTAATCTAGAGGAATGAGATATCAGTCCACAGAGAAGTAAATTAATGATTAATGCACAACTTTGGTGTCTATTAATTCTCTGAACATTCTCTGTTTCCTTTTCAAAGAGTTTCCTCTACCACTTTCACTTGAGTCTTAGGATTGCACAAAATGGGAAGAAAATGATATGTCTTAGATCCCTGGTCTTCATCACAAAATGTGAGAACATTCTGCTAAAAATAAAAAAAAAACACTGAAAGAGAAACAGTGCATGATTTCATCTGAATGGGAAATATAAATAGTTGTATTAATATAGAATGTTGATGGCCAGAGGCCAAGGAGAGGGAAATTATAATATATAACAAAGGCTCAGTTATACAAAATGATTAAGCTTCGGAAATCCAATGCACAACATATTAATAACAGTTAATAATAATGCATTGTATATGTGATATTTACTAACAGACTGGCATTTAAAAGTATGTTCTCACTATGTGGATACACATGCACAAAACACACACAAAGGGTAGAGGTGAGCCCTGTTGGAGTTATTTCATAATGTGTATGTATGTCAAAATATCAAGTTGTATACCATAGAGATGTAATTTTATATGATAATGATATCTCAAAGGGTTAAATGAAAATAAAAACATTAATATACATACACTTAAAAACTTACCTTCCAAAACAGGCCAGGCATGGTGGTGCACTCCTGCAATCCCAGGCTGAGGTAGGAGGATCACAAGTTCAAAGCCAGCCTCAGCAAAAAGAGAGGCACTGAACAACTCAGAGAGACCTGTCTCTAAATAAAATATAAAATAGGGATGGGCATGTGGCTCAGTGGTTGAGTGCCCCTGAGCTCAGTCCCCAGTATGATGACCCCAACACACACATACACACACACACACACACACAAAAAAAAAAAAAACACTCGTTTTCCACAGGAGAGAAAACCTGGGTGCTTCCTCATAATTGTTACTTATCCCTCTGGTCTTGGAAGGGTGGTATTAGACTGAATTTCTCATATTCCCTGGAAATCATTCTGAACTGCTAGTCATAATTTATAATAATAAGAGTAGGTCCTGTGAATCAGCAAAGAAAAATAAACACCCTCCTTAATATTATATCAGACTGTGTTCTGACTATAAGCAGGATAGAAGCTTACTTTCTTCCTAGGGAACAAATTTTAGGTGTAAATAGGAAATGAGGGAATTAAATAATGATACTCCTTCGGTTCCTTAGGGACTCAATGTTTTACTCAGGTTTTTCCTTCTCCTTAGGTACTGAACATATCCCATGGTAGAGCCAAATTAAAATTTCCATCTCCCCAGCACCTTGATCTCTCAAGAGAAATCTATTGTTTGGGTTCTTGCTCTGTTTGTTCCCACATCTTCAATGTAAATGTTCTGCGGAATCTACCCCCAGGCTACCTTACTTATTTTTTAAGAAGTTTCAGAAAGTTTTCAAGGATTGTAGGAGTTTACTTCAGGGTTATCTCTCCAGAAATAGCTACAAAATAAATTTTATTGTGTTATATTGCTACTAAACTTTTAAGCTTTAAATGCCTAAAGAAAATTTCTTTCTTTTCTTTTTGTCTTCTTTGTGGGTGTATGGGTGCAGGTTTACCAGGGATTGAACCCAGGACCTCACACATGCTTCTCCAGCACTGTACCACTCAACTACACCCCTAGCCCACTTACTGGGAATTACTACCAGAGTATTCTGCTGAGTTCTTAAATGTGACAGTTCAGAAATGAGGCCAGCAATTCAAATTGCTCATGAAAAGTCCCATGCTAAACAATTAGAGTGTCTGTGTTTGAATCCTACCCCTGTACTACCTAAATGTCATACTTTGGAAAAGTTACTTAACTTATTTGTGCCACAGTTTAATTTTTGTTTAGGATTGTAAAAACAGAATCTCTTTGTTTAGATTATTATGATAATTAGGTTAAAATGGGTAAAATAAAATGCTGCATCTAAAAGTAGTCAAATGGAAGCTGTGGATACAGATGCTCCTGGAATAATTAAAGGGCTACATCTAGATAAATTTCTCATACATTTAAAATATCCTAAGTCAAAAATACTGGCTAGTACACATAACCTGCCAAACATTATAGTTTGGCCGAACACCTGCCTAATGTGCTCAGAATACTTACATTAGCCTACAGTTGGGCATTGCAAGAATATCATACCTCACACTAGGCCCCTTCCATTCCACCACCTGCAGAGACCTGCCAGATCACAGCCTCCAGCACAGGATCATGCTTTCTACCATCAGACTACCTATGGAGGGCAGGCTCAGCAGCCCAGATCTGCTCACACCAGCCTGCGCAGGACCCAAGCTCACAATAGGCCCAAGTCTTTCCCACCACCAGTAGACACCCTCCCACCAAAGCCCAGCCTCTAGCACTGGACTGCCCCTTCCAACTAGCAGACTACAGCAGGAGTGTAGGCCTAGCCCAGATCTGCCCACACCTGCATGCATGGGATCCAGGCTCATAGTAGGCCCTGGTCCGTTCTGCCACAGGTAGACACCCGTCAGAGCACAGCCTCCATCAGGGGACCGCTCCTTTTGAGTAGCAGAATACCACAGGGGATCAGGCCCAGACCAGTTCTGTTCTCAGCAGCTTGCAATGGACCAGGTCCAGGATCCACACTGCAAGAAAGAAAGACATATAGACAACATGAAAAAAAAAAAAAAAAAAAGAAAGAAAGGAAAGTGCCCCAAACAAATTTAAAACTAAATTTAAAAACCCATGGACAGTGAAGTTAATGAAATGTCAGAGAAAGAGTTCAGAAGATTCATAACTAAACTGATCTGTGAATTAAAGAATGACCTACGTGAGCAAAACTTGATCAATCCAAGAAGGAGATGAGAGAGCAAATACAGGCAGCAAAAGATTACTTCATGAAAGAGACAGAGATTCTGCAAAAAAAAAAAGTCAGAAATCTTTGAAATGAAGGATACAATAAACCAAATAAAAATCTCAATACAAAGCATAACCAACAGACTAGATCACTTGGAAGAAAGAACATCAGATAAATTATACAGATAAATCATACAGATAAATTATGTTGATAACACAGAGAAGATAATAAGAAATCATGAACAGAATATCCAAGAATTATGGGATAGCATATAAAGACCAAATCTAAAAGTTATTGGAATAGAGGAAAGCACAGAGTTTCAAACCAAAGGAATGCACACTCTCTTCAATGAAATAATACCAGAAAATGTCCCAAACATGAAGAATGAATTGGAAAACCATATATAAGAGGCTTACAGGACACCAAATGTACAAAACTAGAACAGATATACACCAAGTCACATTATAATGAAGATTCCTAGCATACAGAATAAGAATAGAATCTTAAAAGCTGCAAAAGATAGGAATCAGATCACATACAGGGGGAAACCAATTCATATCTCATCAGATTTTTCAACTCAGACACTCAGAACAAAGAGATCATGGAACAACATATACCAAGCTCTGAAAGAAAATGGATGCCAACCAAGATTTGTATACCCAGCAAAACTAAGCTTTAGATTTGATGATAAAATAAAAACTTTCCACGATAAACAAAAGTTAAAAGAATTTGCAACTAGAAAGCCTGCACTACAGAGCATCCTCAGTAAATTATTCCACAAAGATGAAATAAAAAACAATGATGAAAATCAACAGAGGAAGGAATTACACTAAAGGAAAATCTAATCAGAGGAGAAACCAAGTCACATTAAATACCAAAAATATACAAAAATGTTTGGGAATACAAATCATGTCTCAATAATAACCCTGAATGTTAATGGCCTAAAGTCACCAATCAAAAGATACAGACTAGCAGACTGAATTAGAAAAAAAAAGACCCAACAATATGCTGCCTCCAAGAGACTCATCTCATAGGAACAGACATTCACAGACTGAAGGTGAAGGGTTGGGAAAAATTATACCACTCATATGGACTGTGAAAGCAAGCAGGGGTTTCCATCCTCATATCAAATAAAGTAGACTTCAATCTAAAGTCAATCAAAAAGGATAAAGAAGGACACTATATACTGCTCAAAGTTACCATACACCAACAAGACAAATAATGGAGTATCTACATTCATCAAACAAACTCTTCTCAAGTTCAAGAGTCAAATAGACCACAATGAAATAATTTTGGGTGACTTTAACACACCTTTTTCATCATTAGATAGATCTTCCAAACAAAAGCTGAACAAATAAACTATAGAACTCAATAATACAATCAATAATTTAGACTTAACTGACATATATATAATATTCCATCCTTCAACGAGAGAATATACTTTCTTCTCAGCAGCACATGGATCTAAATAGACCACATATATGCCAAATACCTTCTCTAAAATAGACCATATACTATGCCACAAAGCAACTCATAGCAAATATAAAATAGTGGACATACTACCCTGCATTCTATCAGGTCATAATGGAATGAAACTAGAAACCAATGATAAAATAATAAATAAAATCCACTCCTACACCTGGAAATTAATAATATGCTACTGAATGAACAATGGGTTACAGAAGACAAAATGGGTTACAGAGCCAAAATAAAATCTACACTAAAATCTCTGAAGAGGATTCAGGAAACTACAAAAAGGAAACAAATGCATTCTCTGGGGAAAATGTCATAGTTAGTGCCAGGTCTAAACTATGTGTTCTAATTTAGTAATTATAGAAACTTAGTTATCAGTATTAAATTGTTATTTTCAAAAAGTCTGACACCATTGGTTTTATCCTACTGTCCCCAGACATGAGAAAAAATATAAGAGTGTTACTTGTTATCCCCTCAAACATCAGTAAATTGAAGATAATACTGAAGGTTGGCAATCCTGAAGAAATAAGAAATAGATCAAATTGTTAGCATTTCAGGGGGAAAAAAAGCATATAATAGAAATTTGTGGATATTTTAAGTGATAGTGAGCTGACTTAATGGGCCTCCTGATGTTTGATTGAATTAGGCTGACATAGGGCTGTGGTTGAAGGGGCCAGAGCTAGCCCAACGGTCACGCAGGAAGCTGTGACCTGCCCATCCCTCGAGACATAAAATAGAGCTAAGTCTTCCTGAGATAAATAATATTTTTTTTCTCAATCCTGATCCAGAGTCAACTGCCACTGGCTCTTTTACTGGTTTGATAGGAATAGATTTTTAAAGTTCAGGGTAGATTGGCAGAATTATGAGCAATGCAAAGAATACTGAATGAAGTTTCTTAAAGCAAGGAAGAGATTTTCTTCATACCTTTGACATCAAAAGGTTGCAGACTAGTTGGAAAAGTAGGTCATGCATGAAAATTTTGTTCAATTTTACTGTTTTTAAAATAATAAATTCATTACAGGGAAATTTCTGACAATAGAAATCTGTCCTTTCCTAGAAAATAAGAAATTGGTCCCTGTGCTATAATGAAGTATTTTAAATTACTTAGAAAGACAGTAATCAGAATTCATTTTTTACAGTGCCATTTTAATTCATTTCAAATTTGTCATTTCGATTAATTTCATAGTGACAGTGGGAGGAATAAAAGTGTTTTAACTTAGCCCTTTTTGACATTACAGAGGCAAAAATGGAATAATATTTGCAACATACTTTATCTCCAGATAAGCACTTTGGGTTTCCTCTTTTGACCAGATTTGTAGGTCCCTTCCATGCGTGGCATTGTTGCTTTTATCTCAACCTAAATTTTCCCATCCCCCTCTTCTATTTTTCTTCCAAGTCTTTATCCCCATCGCATGTGGAAAATTTATTACTTGCCTTCGATAAATTCCTTAAGGCATCTGAGCTACCAAGATTGAGTCAGGATGATATACA
Organism: Callospermophilus lateralis; assembly: GCF_048772815.1. Lineage (NCBI taxonomy): Eukaryota > Metazoa > Chordata > Mammalia > Rodentia > Sciuridae > Callospermophilus > Callospermophilus lateralis. The sequence goes on from NC_135306.1 coordinate 104,367,636, forward strand.
CAACCTAAACAGACCAATATCAAGTGAGGAAATAGAAGAACAAAAATCCTCAATAAAATTCTGGCAAATTGGATACAAAAATATATAAAAAAGATCGTGCACCATGACCAAGTGGGATTCATCCCTGGGATGCAAGGCTGGTTCAATATATGGAAATCAATAAATGTAATTCACCACATCGATAGACTTAAAGATAAGAACCATATGATCATCTCGATAGATGCTGAAAAAGCATTCAACAAAATACAGCATCCCTTTATGTTCAAAACTCTAGAAAAAAATAGGAATAACAGGAAATTACCTCAACATGGTAAAAGCTATATATACTAAGCCTCAAGCCAGCATCATTCTAAATGGAGAAAAATTGAAGGCATTCCCTTTAAAATCTGGAACAAGACAGGGATGCCCTCTCTCACCACTTCTATTCAACATAGTTCTTGAAACACTGGCCAGAGCAATTAGACAGACGAAAGAAATTAAAGGCATAAATATAGGAAAAGAAGAACTTAAATTAGCACTATTTGCCAATGACATGATCCTATACCTAGCAGACCCAAAAAATTCAACCAAGAAACTTCTAGAACTAGTAAATGAATTCAGCAAAGTGGCAGGATATAAAATCAATACCAATAAATCAAAGGCATTCCTGTATATCAGTGACAAATTCTCTGAAATGGAAATGAGGACAACTACTCCATTTACAATATCCGCCCCGCCCCCAAAAAAATAAATAAAATACCTGGGAATCAACTTAACAAAAGAGGTGAAAGAGCTATACAATGAAAACTACAGAACCCTGAAGAAAGAAATAGAAGAAGACCTTAGAAGATGGAAGGATTTACCTTGCTCATGAATTGGTAGAATTAATATTATTAAGATGGCCATATTACCAAAATCACTTTACATATTCAATGCAATTCCCATCGAAATCCCAATGACATTCCTTGCAGAAATAGAAAAAGCAATCATGAAATTCATCTGGAAAAACAAGAGACCCAGAATAGCTAAAGTAATTCTAAGCAGGAAGAGTGAAATTGGTGGTATCACGATTCCAGATTTTAAACTATACTATAGAGCAATAGTAACAAAAACAGCATGGTACTGGCACCAAAACAGGCTGGTAGACCAATGGTACAGAATAGAGGACACAGAGACCAATCCACAAAATTACAACTACCTTATATTAGACAAAGATGCTAAAACCATGCAATGGAGAAAGGATAGCATCTTCAACAAATGGTGCTGGGAGAACTGGAAATCCATATGCAACAAAATGAAATTGAATCCCTTTCTCTTACCATGCACAAAAAATCAACTCAAAATGGATCAAGGAGCTAGGAATCAGACCAGAGACTCTGCATCTAATAAAAGATAAAGTTGGCCCTAATCTTCATCACGTGGGGGCAGGCCCCAAATTTCTTAATAAGACACCTATAGCACAAGAGTTAAAACCAAGAATCAACAAATGGGACGAATTCAAACTAAAAAGTTTTTCTCAGCAAGAGAAATAATATGTGAGGTGAATAGGGAGCCTACATCCTGGGAACAAATTTTTACCCCTCAAACATCAGATACAACTCTAATCTCTAGAGTATACAAAGAACTCAAAAAGTTAAAACAACAAAAAAGCAAATAACCCAATCAACAAATGGGCCAAGGACTTGAACAGAAACTTCTCAGAAGAGGATATACAATCAATCAAAAATACATGAAAAAATGCTCACCATCTCTAGCAATCAGAGAAATGCAAATTAAGACTACTCTAAGATACCATCTCACTCCAATAAGAATGGCAGCCATTATGAAGTCAAACAACAATAAGTGCTGGTGAGGATGCGGGGGCAAAAAGATACACTCATACTTTGCTGGTGGGACTGCGTATTGGTGCAGTCAATTTGGAAAGCAGTATGGAGATTCTTGGAAAGCTGGAAATTGAACCACCATTTGACCCAGCTATTCCCCTTCTCGGACTATACCCAAAAGACCTAAAAAGAGCATACTACAGGGACACAGCCACATCAATGTTTATAGCAGCACAATTCACAATAGCTAGAATGTGGAACCAACCTAGATGCCCTTCAATAGATGAATGGATTTTAAAAATGTGGCATTTATACACAATGGAATATTACTCAGCACTAAAAAATAACAAGATCATGGCATTTGCAGGCAAGTGGATGGCATTAGAGCAGATTATGCTAAGTGAAGTTAGCCAATCCCTAAAAATCAAATGCCGAATGTCTTCTCTGATATAAAGGGGGTGACTCAAAATGGGATAGGGAGGAAGAGGATGAGAAGAAGACTACCACTAAATAGGGAAGAGAGGTGGGAGGGAAAAAGAGGAAGAAGGGGAGTTGCACGGAAGATGGAAGGAGAACCTCATCGTTATACAGAATACATATATGATGTTGTAATGAGAAAAAGAAAAAAAAAGTGTGTCACATTAGATTGGATAGAGAGAAATGATGGGAGAGGAGGGGAGGAGTAGGGAGGATAGGAAGGGCAGCAGAATAGAATAGATAATATGATTGATGTATGTACATCCCATGTATGTATTATATGTCAAAATACATTCTGCTGTCATGTATGACTAAAAAAAATGAAAATAAATTGTATGGTTAAAAAAAGTAAAAAAAAAATTAAATTAAATAAAACTTAAAAAAAAGAAAAAGAAAATTTATTACTTGCCTAAATCATCAAATATGTTTTATCCACTAAGTATAAAGACCATGTCTATCTTGTTCACTACTATGTCCTATTTGGATAGTACTGTGCCTTGTAGGTAGTGACTGTCAGTAAATATCTGATATTACTCTAATGGCTAAGCCTTTCTAACTTAACTGTGTTCTAGGATAGTGTCTAAAATGTTGAATAATGATTTATGAATCATCAAACCATCCATAATTATGATAGAAGCATCACAATCTCTGTTTCATGATGATGAAGTAATTTAAGCCATAAAATCTATCAACTAAGGGAAGACAGGGATTGTCCTGGAACAGAATGTTTAGAGAAGGTGCAATGGAAATGGTAGAGACCGATTCAGTATTCTTGACCACCAGAGACAGAGTAAGACAATGAATATTTTCTTCTAAGGTACCAAGTTTTAGAGGACTTTGTTGCATTACAATAGATATCTAATACTATACCATACATATATGGCACAGAAAATCCAAGAACTTTCAAAAAGGAAAACAATGTTCCCCATAAAAGAAAATGTGATAATAGCATCTGGTAGACAATCAGGTGAAAGTCTCAAATATACATAGTTCTCACAAAGGCAGAGTAATATAGCGAACACTCTAAGGAAAACCAGGTGGTAAAGTAATGAGTAGTGCAGGATGCATCTTTAGCAAATAAAATAATTTGTAACACATATAGTATTCCAATAAAAATATGTTTAAATAATGTGAAAATCGGTATGGTTAGAAATGTCTTGATAATTTAATGACACTCAATTCAAATGATGGAGCCTAATTTCTCTACCACTGAGTATGGGCTGGATTTATTGACTCCTTCTAATGAAGAGAAAATAAAAGCTGAAATGACTGCATGTGATTATGGAGAATAGGTCATAAAAGGTTCTGCAGACTTCTGTTGAGACCCTTCCTTATATCACTTACTGTGAGGCAATCAGCTGCCATGGTGTGAGGAGATGTAAGTGGTGATATGTAGAGGCCCCTTGTTGGGCCCATGAGTTGGAAAGCAGCCTGTGTTGACTATGTGAGGGGCCCTCAGGGTTCAGCACACTGAATCTGGATATTGTGTTTGGAATACTAACCACACTCAGCACCATCATCATGATAACCTGGCCTCCCTCAGGTGCACAGCATGTTCCTTTCCTTCTGCTTTTTGTTGCTGACCTATTAGCCCATTAGTTGCCACTCCTAAGGGTGTTGTTAGCTCACTGGATTACTATGGTCCTCAGATAATTTGCCCAGTAACAGGCTATGCATAAAAGGTTTGCCCACGAAATAATAAAGTGGATCAGGTTCTCTGAAACTGATCTCCGAAGGTCTCTTTTCGACTCTGTCACCACACCCTCCTAAGCTATTTGGTGGGATTCAGCTGGACCAAGTGAGCCCACAGTCCCTAGGCAATGAGGGACTAAAGCCTCCTGCTTATGGCCCAGTACTGAGGCATCTTGCAAGGAGACTTTATGTTAGATGGATGTTGCCCTGGCTGACAGAGTGACTGCAACCCTCTGAGAGTCCCAGCTAAGAATAACTAACTAAATTATACTAGTATTATTAATCATCAGACACAGTCTAAGATAATAAATTATTTTGTTCCACACTGCCAAGTTTTGGAGGAATTTGTTGCATTACAATGAATATCTAATACAATGTCATATATAGATGGTGCAGGGGATCCAAGAACCTTCATATAAGATAACAGATGTTGTTTATGAGAGCCAATGTGGTGATATCATCAATTATGGTAGTAAATCAGGTGACTGCATATACAAGCTTGATTTATATCACGCATAGATGGTGCTCTAAATGCTTTTGCCAGTTTAGTCTTTGCATGGGTCATTTCACAAACATTCTACCAAGATTCCTTCTGACACTAGAATTTTAAGTTAAACAAGGAATCAAAGACTTATGAATAAATGTGTGTGTATATAAATTATATATGTATATATATATATATATACACATATATATAGGGTACAAAGTGTTGAAGTTATTATTTTTCAATCATTGCCTATTTCTGAGAATGTTATCTATTTTGCTTTCCTATATATATTCTGTATCATCAGATAATTTTCCATATGTATCTTAATTCTTCCATATATAATTATGGGGAGAAATCATACCTACTAAAAGAGATGTGCTTCAGATTGCATTAGTTTACATATGCAAATTAATATAACAATTAATGATATGGAGAAAATTAGATGTGAGAATTATATAGAATTTATGATTTTTTAGTTCTTTTTACAAAGCAGGATACTAGAAGAAAGAATAAATATTTCATTATAGGTTCAGATGTGATTATTTTCTGTTTTTATTCTCTTCAGCCATAAAATGAATATATCATAGAGCATACCTCTTAAAACTTTGATTAATTTAATCAATATGTGTTAATTACTTTTAACACTGCTGTATACCTAATAAGCAGGTTTTCAACACTACCTCTTGTTCTAAGAATTGAAGTGGGTGACTCTAAATAGATGTCAGACTTAACTATGTTCTAGAAAAGTCAGTGTTTTCAATGCTGAATAATAATTCAAGAATCATAGAATAATTCAAAATGATAATAAAGGTATCACAATTTGCATGTCATGCTGATGAAATGATTAAGCAATAGAACAATCAACTAAGACAAGAAAGGGACTATCTTGGAGAGGGATGTTAAGAGAAGATATTATGAAAATGGTAGTGAAAATTTCAGTGTTCTTGACCATCCAAGCCTAAGATAATGAATAATTTTGCTTTAAGTTGGCAAGTTTTGAATTGATATGTTGCAGTATAACAGAATATACTATAATAAAGTAGATGGTGCGGGGGATTCAAGAACTTTCAACAAAGACAACAGAGTTGCCCATCAAGGCAACACGGCAATATTAGAAACTATAGTAATGACTTAACTTTAATTAACTAGACACACGTTAGATTTTCAGGAAATAAGAGTGCCTGCCCAGGATACAAATCTTTGGTTCTAAAAGTCTTTCCAAATAGATTTTAAAAGTCTATTTTCCTATTTTATACAAATAGATCAGTGACCAGCTTCTCCCTTGAAACACAATGAATAAAATTCAGCACATAATTCTCTGATGACCTTGGTAAAAGCCAGAGAGGCTATAAACTGTGTGCTGTCATGGTAGAAACATGACTTGGAGAACATAAAATGGAGTTGGGACACCTAGTTAAACCAGGCTCCAGGCACAACCATGGCTGAAACTTTGAACAGAACTGTCTCTGCACAAAGCCACCGTGGTTCATGCTGACCTGTTAAACTGGACTCAGGACAGTGTGTGAAACAGCTCCCCTGCTTCCTGAGACCTCGCGATGCTTTCTTATAAGGCAGTGTGCGCTTGACACATCCAACACAAATCTTGACAAACAATGCGTGTGACTTCCAACAGACTTTCTCTTAAAGCCATAAAAACCGCCACCATTCTGTAATATTTTGAAACATGTTTTCCAGGCTACTTCAATTTGGTGTCTCTTGGAAGGATTGCAATCCTAAAGGATCCATAGAAACATAATTCGTTTTTGTTTTTATCTCAGTAGACAGTAGAAACTTATATTTGCTAAAATGTGCAGTCTTCTTACAAATTTCAATCTTGTCAACTCAAAAACCTAGATTTATAGAACAGCCAAAGGGACACTGTTGAAGAACAGAAAAAGCCATAAATTTGGGGAGGAAGGAAGAAAGACATGGAGGAATAAGCAGGCCATGGCCTCTAGACACTTGCAGTTTTAATGATAAACAATCAAAGCAGAATTCCATCAAATACAGAGTGCAGAGCAGAAGAGATATGTTGTTTTGGCAAATTATAAAAAGAGGAAATGGTAGGTTAACAGGAAGAAGCTTCTTTGAAGGTATAAATGTGTGCCCTAGTCCACTAAATTCAGATGACATGAGTGTTGCAATTCCCAAAAAATGAGAGATATTGACTGTGTCCTATTTGTTATTTGGCAATAATCCTGGTAGAGAAGGAATATATCTGAAAAACTCACCCAAAGAACATCAGAGAGGCATTGCTCTGTGTCTCATACCCAAGATACCATCTTCCTCAGGGCCACTTTCACATCCTTGTTTCTCAAAGAATAAATCAAAGGATTGAGGGAAGGAGTGATGACATTGTTTAACACCTGAACAACAGAATCCAGCCAGGGGCTGGAAGCAGGTCTGAGATAGACAAGAATCACAGGTCCATAGACCAAGAGGATGGAGGTCAGGTGGGCACTGCAGGTGGAGAAGGCTCTGCGCCTGCCTTCAGAGGAACGGATTTTCAATATAGAGAGAACAATGCGGGTGTAAGAAAGGAGGATAAGAAGAAAGCACACCAGGGCAATCACACCTATGTTGGTGAAACTCACCATCTGTGCTAGAGAAGTGTCTGCACAGGCCAGGGACAGCACCACTGGAATATCACAGAAAAAGCTGTCCACCTCATTGGGCCCACAGTAGGGCAACTTAAAGATGAGAAACGTGAGGATGCTCCCATGCACACAGCCCCCCAGCCATGTGCACACTGTCAGGCTGGTGCACACCCTCTGGTTCATGATGACAGTGTAGCGCATGGGGTGACAAATGGCCACAAAGCGGTCATAGGCCATCACAGTGTACAGGAAACACTCAGTGCCACCCAGGGTGTGGTAGAAGAAGACCTGGGAGGCACAGCCCTGGTAAGAGATGGTGCGGCTTCGCCCCGCCAGGGAGACCATCATCTTGGGGGAGTTCACAGAAGGGAAGAAGATGTCAAACACTGACAGGTTTCCCAGGAAGAAGTACATGGGGGTATGCAGGCTGGATGAAGCCAGAATGGTGACAAAGATGAGCAGGTTCCCCAGCAGGGCGAAGAGGTAGAAGGCCAGAAACAGGACAAAGATCATGTTCTCCAGCCCTTCAGTGTGAGGAAGTCCCAACAGGATGAACTCCTTCACAGAGGTGTGGTTGTTCATGCTTGGGCACCAGGGAGGCCTGGAAGCAAAGCAGTAATCATGACCTAAGACCTGGAGGATCTGAGAACACCTTCCCACAGAGCGATTTCTCCCCCAGGCAGTGGCTGCCAGCAAGAAGGCTGAGGAGGGAAAGAGATCACCAATAAATCTTGACTTGTATTTAAAGTATGTGTCAAATTTGACCTCAGTTTCTTCCTTTAAGTGAGGAAACATTAATTTATAGTTAGCAAATATCTGACAGTAATCAAAACTTAACTGCAATTTATTTACTTTCTCCTGATCTGGTTGATCATCAAACATACTGGTGTGTTTCAGAGCCATATACCTTCCCCAAGAAAAGTTTGCTACGGGTATTTGTTACAGGTATAATGTCATTTTACAATCAGTCAAGCCATAGTTTGTTTGTAAATAGGCAATGACCCAAATGAACCCAAGCAGGAATGTTGCAACCTACTATGTATTTTACTTTCATCGGTAGGTCTATATTCTCCATCATTTGTATTTAAACAGGAACATACAACTCATAATTACAACCCACTCACACCCCTGTAAAAGAGATCTGGGTCTGTAAGAAGACATTGCAGGGGTGACAGAATAACCACAGCACACCACTAGACATTCTGTGCTCAGTGAGTTTTTCTCTACAGAGTATAGGCCAAACAATGGCAATTTCAAAAGCATGCCTACTATTGAGTGTATTAGTTAATACATGCATTAGATAAACTTGAGAAACAACCTGAATTATATTTTTTGAAGCCTAAATTTCTGGAATTTTATTTTCATCTCATTTTATCTTAGTGTTTCTATATTTCTACAAGATATAGCTAAGTTTCCTCAGCTGTGAACAGGATTTGTACTCAGGAAATAATCTAATAGATCTATTAATCCTGCTTTTTAGGTTTCTGCTCTGTTAGCTTTTCCTGCATTATCTAAATTTTGGTAAGAATAAAGTCTTATGTCATGGATAAAATTTCAGTAAGAGTAATTGATGAAAGACTGAAGAGGTGAAGGAGTGGGGCCTTCTCAGACTATTGCTGCCAGGCCTGTGCGAGGCTGGTTCTATCAAAGGGGTTTGACTCCATTGAATTCCCAGCAAAGAGAAAGACAGGAAGTCTCTATTTCAGCACAAAATGCTATTTACATTGAGTCTGGGCCATGGCAATCAAATTTAATGTCAAACACATTTATTATATATTTGTTGCTAGAAACAGAAAAGCAAAATAAAGTACCATCTCTTGAAGAGCTTTCCCTGGAGGTACATGAAACTGATTTTTACTGACTCTACCATTTGCTTCCTCTCAGGCCTCCAGCAACTTAGCTTCATTTGCTAAAAAGAAAGCTGGGTACTTCCTGCTTCATGGGATCTTTGTGAGGACTGAGATAATGAATATGCAATGCTTCACTCATTTTTGTAGTAAATAGGTAATAAGATGAAACAAATAAATCTCAACCATGTAACACTGAGGCAATGATACTGTGGGGACAGCAAAAGCCTTGAGATGTGATGAAGATACAACAGACTAAAGAATCTGTGGATTTCTAAATGATTTTACTTATTTTTTAATCATCACATGAAAACTACATATTTATAGGATTTGTATGATTTAAAAGGCAGAGAAGGAAAGCAGTTTAGAGAAATGTTATTTTTTCAGACTCTCAACAGTGTGTTATATAAATATCCTTGCAGAATTAAAAGAACTTTTTATAAGTTAGAGGTGCATAAAGTCTCCCTTTAGTCTGAACTTTTCTGTTTCTAGCTCAGTAACCAGTTTTTAGTACTACAAACACAGGCGCCTGGTCCAAACCTGCCCCAGGCAAAGTGTACAAGTCACAAATTGCTTTAGGCAAACCTTCAAGATCCTCCTCACTACCCTCTGAAATTTTCAATACCATATCGTCATCCGAAGCTTTTCTCAGGAAAGGAGTGCAACCAGTCAAAGGAGAACTCTCTAAGACCAGGTTCTACCTCATCATAAAGAGGAATTTGGGGGAAACACTGAATTTCCACCACAGAGGATATGAGGATCACATCTTAGGGAAACAGATGGAGTCAGTCTCTTTCAAAGAGGGCAAATTAGATGTTTTCTTCTAATACTAGATTCTAAACTTTAAAACATTAACTTTAGACAAACATTTTGAGCTTCACTATTACCATATTCACTAATATTTTCAAAAATAATATAAGGATCAAGAGAAGTTTATACTGATAAATGACTAGATGTTTACTGGCAATGATTTCTGATTTTTATGCTAACTGCAAAATAGGATTCCTGAACAGAGAACCTATGTCCTTCCATGTCACCCATCTTCCCCTACCAACCATTCTTCACACACACACACACACACACACACACACACACACACACTTCCTGCTCCATGGCTTCCTCTGTGCTGGCTCACTACTGGTTCACTGAACTCCACAACAGGTAAGCGTCTCCTCAGGCCCATGAGTCTTCTCCTTGCCTGGGTTGAGCAGGTGAAATGACCAGGACTCACCGCACCTCAGGAGGATGGAGGAAAGTAAAGAGAGCAGTGGAAGCAGAAAAAGATAAATAGAAGCAGGCAGAGCTTTAGACACCTACCAGCTGATGGAAAACACGTGTGATGTGGGTGAGGAGTGATTTTCCTAAAGTTTCTAGGCCAGAAAAAAAAAAAAAATGTGTTCCTAAAGGCTGAACTCTATTTTGCTTAAGATGCCATGGTGTAGAACCAAAATTTTGCACTTTTTCCTCTCAAATCCAAGACGTACGTTCCTGATATTAGTCGGGTCCTTAAATTCAGAATTTATAATTACTTCAACCTGGAAATCGTTAATGTCGGTAATGAACTGGGATTCTTCGGAGACAATATCCCCAGTGGTCCAATTCCCAGACTCAAGAAGCATGAAGGAGCAAAGGGAATAATTACAGAATTTTCTCTCTTTCCTTATGTCATTTTCCATTCCCCCTCCCATTCTTTTATAATCTGGCTTAATCATTAAAGAAGTAGTTTGAAAGTTTATAAATTATTTGGTACATATTCTAAAAACAAATAACCCCACATTTCCTGCTAATACCCATATTAGCATTTTAGTGTCTTCTTTATAATCCTTCCACCCCATGGTTATGGTCCATTTTTAACTATGTGTGATCACACTATATATGCAGTTTTACATCTCTTTGGTTAACCTAACTTTAATTCCAAATATTCTCAAAATATCCTCCATATCACCCAGTTGTTAGAGCTATCATTGTTAATGGTTGCCTTTGTTCTACATATTGTATGTATGCCTTCTTGACTCCACCATCTTAATTTTTCTGGATGTTTAGTTTTTCAGTAGTTTCCATAATTGATCAAAGTTAAAAAGTACAGATAGAAAGATGGTAGGTGTGCATAATGAACTATGATGATATAGTTGTCTATTTGTAAGACTGCACTGAAGATAACTTCACCAACATATAATACTATAAATTTGATGGACACTATGGTTTTGAAGATTTTTGTCAAATTGTTAGTAGTGGTGTTTGTAAGAGTGAGTTTTTCCATTATTATGTATTAATGTATTTTTTAAATCTTAAGTTTTTTTCATATGCAACTAACAAACAACTATTTTTAATATTCATTTTTGGTTATTCCTCTGGTCAACTATATTTGCAACTTCTGTTTATTATTTTTCTTTAAAATGACAAGAACAGTGTGGACTTGATATAGGATAAGACAGACAAATGGAATAGATATCAAACAAGTGAAAAAGTGAAAGAGAAATTAATTAGAGTATAAGTTACTACCAAGATTCATATTTGAAATAAGAAAATAATTTCTAAAATTTGTATTAAAGAACCAAGGAATCTAATATGGCAAATGACTAAGCTAGCCTTCACAATATGAATGAACTAATGGCAAACTAATGGCAAACACAGAAAACCTATTCATCCATTTTCAGAGTTAAAGAAATTAAAATTGTAATAAAATGTTTTCCAACTGAATGTCAGAATTATTAATTACTAGAACTTATATAAATTGCTGAAGAGAGAATAAATTTCTAGAATGACGTTACAAAATGGTATGTCAATTTCAAATAATCTACAAGGTATTTTCGTCATAATAGAGAAGTTTCTCTGTAGATATTCAGGCACGTGTGCATCAGGACACTTAGTAATATTTAAGGCATAATGGTTTTTTAAAATTTTTTTTTAGTTGTATGTAGACACAGTATCTTTTATTTGTTTATTTTTTTATGTGGTGCTGAGGATCAAACCCAGGGCCTCACGCATGCAAGGCAAGCACTTCACCACTAAGCCACAACCCCAGCCCCACAGAATGTTTCTAATTTATTTATAATTTATTCTAATTAAGTATATACGACAGCACAATGCATTTTGATTTATTTTACACAATTCTCTGATTGTACACAATGTAGTGTCACACCATATGTACAGTCACACATGTACCTAGGGTAATGATGTCCATCTCATTCCACCTTCTTTCTGCCCCCCATGCCCACCTCCCTCCCCTTTACCTAATCACAGTTCCTCCATTTTCCCATGCCCCCCCCATTATGGGTCAGCATACACTTATCAGAGAGAACATGTGGCCTTTGGTTTTGGGGGATTGGCTTACTTCATTAAGCATGATATTCCCCCACTCCATCCATTTACCTGCAAATACCATAACTTAATTCTTCTTTGAGACTGAATAATATTCCATTTTGTATATATACCACAGTTTCTTTATCCATTCATCTATTGAAGGGCATCTAGATTGCTTCCACAGTTTAGTTATTGTGAATTGAGTTGCTATAAACATTGATGTGGCTGCATTACTAAAGAATGCTGTTTTTAAGTCCTTTGGGTATAGACCAAGGAGTGGAATAGCTGGGTCAGTTCCATTCCAAGTTTTCTAAGGAATCTCCATACCACTTTCCATAATGGTTGTACCAATTTGCAGTTCCACCAGCAATGTATGAATATGCCTTTTCCCCCCACATCCTTGCCAACACTTATTGTTGTTTGTATTCTTGATAACTGCCATTCTGGCTGATGTGAAATAAAATCTTAGAATAATTTTGATTTGCATTTCACTAACTACTAGAGATGTTAAACATTTTTTCATATATTTGTTTATCGATTGTCTGTCTTCTTCTGGTCAAGGTGGAATTTTTGCCAAATGTTTAGATACTATTCATCTTTTGTGATAGCACACTGAATATAAATGAAAAGAATTTTCACAGCTATGTATAGCAATATTACATGTCTTCAGAGTATAATTTTAAGTAATAGTACTACCTTGTGGTCTACACATACAACATTTGAAAAGGCAAATTTTAATGATGTCATTTAGAGATACCATTAAAATTACTAAGACATCAGGAAAACCATGGAAGTCATGATGACAGATGCAGAGGACTACATTCAAAGGGGGACAAGAGGGCTCAAAGGTAGCTGACAATATTTAATTTCTTAATTTGGGCAGATGGACAGAGGTGTTTACTTTATAATAAATATATGCTTCTGTACTTTTTTCTATATGCTTTATATTTACAACTCAAGGTGTTAAGGCACTATTCCCAAATTCCCAATAAATCTCCAGGTCTTTTGGAGTGAAGACAAAGGCTATATTGTTGGCCAGTGGTTCATGAGCGCAGAGACCAAGCAGTTCTGCAACCCCTTGATGTTGACTGAGGGTAGGAACAAGCTTATAAGGCTTAAAAAACACAAAGAAGTGGGAGGAGGAGAAGCAATCATAATCACAAGATACATTTCATAAAAGTGGAAAATTAATAGGCTACAAAATAGTAACATTCTCAGAAATTACATTTTCAGAAAAGCAAAACTTACATTCTCAGAAAAACAATCTTGCATTAGTGCCATAGATCAAGGATATTGTGGCCAGGGTGAGAGTGGGTGGAGATGCAGGTGTTAGCCTTCTATGTGACAGGGGTCATGTGGAAGGGGATCAATTTCACACAAGGTGAGGTGTCTGAAGAAAATGGGGGTGAATCTAAAAATCACCCATAACAAAAGCAAATGATTAAAATAAAAACAGTTGAATTACAGATTGTTTTATTCAGATCCATGATGTAGTAAGTATTGGGTTTGTCCTCATGTCCTAAATAAGTAGGAAATTACACCCCAAATCTATCTACACAGGTGTTTTGAGACCTTGGACAGCAGGCAGCAGAATCCTGCAATCCCAGAGAAAGGAAAACAAATGAGGGGAGCACTCATGCCATGAGGCATGCTCTGGACTGCAGGATCTTCAGCAGAACACAGCAGTCCTGCTGACCTGAGGGGACATGGTCCAGGAGTTCATTTTTACAAAGCAAAAATAACAAGTTCATATAAAGTCTATTAAAAAACTGAGTAGGTTGAAGCTTCTCAACTCTTTTGAAATTCTAATATTACTTGGATGCCAAAACTTGACAAAGACATTAGGAGATAAAGAGTTACTGATTTCCATCCCTTATAAACAAAAATACAAAGTTTTTAACAAAATTTTGCTAGGTCAAATTCAATAAATATAAAAAAAAAAATATTTACATCATGATCAAGCACAGTTGGTTTCGGGAAGGTAAATTTGTTTTAACACGTAGAGCTCACAAATATTAACAAAATAGGAAATCTATGTGATCATCTCCACAGATGCAGAAAATGGAGTTGACAAATTGTAAAATTCATGCCTTTTAAAAAAATATCATCTGACTAGGAGTAAAAAGGAGATTGTTCTCATTTTATTAAAGGGCAAAACACCCACCACTAACACCATATGTAATAGTAGCAACCTAGATATTTTCCCTCTAAGATCCAGAGCCAGTGTCTTCTCTCACTGTTCCTGTTATACAACATTGAACAATATTGAACAACAGTTTCTATTCAGGGCCATCAAGTGAGGAGAAGGAAAAGTAACAGGCAGCTAGGTTACGAAGGAGAAGTAAACTCTGTTTGCATCCAACATCTCTGTATAAAATATGATGGGATATCTAAAAAACCTATGATAAGTAATTTTATTATAATTACTTTTTATTATAATTATTTTAAAATTAAAATTACAGTTAGAGGCTGTAAAGTTGACCTATGAAAATCAATTGTACTTCTATACTCTAACAAGAAATAATTGGAAGCTGAAATTTATAAACTTCTACTTAAGATAGAATAGAAACAGGAAATATTTAATGACAAATCTGATAAAATATGCCAGACCTGAACTCTGAAATTATACAACATTGCTGAGAGAAAAAAAAAACATAAGGTACTCATGGGCCAGACGTAACATTGTTGTCAATTCTCCCATAATCCATAGATTCAATGCAAATCTAATCAAATGGTAGAAGGCATCTTTTTCAGAAATTAACAAGTTGATTCTAACATTAACATGTAATGCAAAGGACTTTGAAGAACATAAATTATTATTTAAAACATGATGTAGGAAGAGCTCTTCACTGGCAGAGCAGCCCACTGGTAACCATAGTTTCTAAGTATAAGTGCATAGAGTTCCATCCTTCTCTAATCTTTGTTAGGGCATCAACAGGAATCACCAGGACGGGTGTGGACCCAGCTGGGCCCTTTCCATTTGCAGAGACAGCCTCAAATTCTTGCTGACAGTAGTTCTGACTTTTTCATCACATTGAATAGCACTGGGTTTTAGGAAAATAAAACCAAATGAGGAGGATCATTCCTTTCTTATTCCTGAAGAGGGTAAAACTCACCAAATGCCACTATTCACCTCCCCTTACTGAAAAAAAGTACTGAACAAGTTGTGCAGCTCTCCTAGAGATCTAAATTATCCCTGGACAGCAAATAGATGGATGGCAATAGCATTTTTTTGCCAATCTGGCAAAAGAGGAAATAAAATTACTGGGTATTTACTTTTGTGAAATAAAAGACAAAATTAGAATATTATAAATACAATATATAATTTTATTCTTAGATTACCCAGGAGAATCAAATGGAAGTTAATAACCTTTATAGAGGTATGTGAAAAAGGTTTTAAATTACCACAAATTAATGGCATTATATTTAATAAAGATATCTTGAAATATATTAGGCATAATATATATTATGATAATATAATATATTCATAAATAATTAGCTTAATTGCAAACAGTTATTTAAATCCTTTCAAGGTGGTACTTTGATTTGCACAGTCTAACTGAACACGGTAACTTCACCCCTTGGTGAGTACAAATCCAAAGAGCATGACTCAGAAATGAAGGAGTGAAGACAGATTTATTATTTGCACTGAGTAAGGAAACCACAAGGGATGAGTCCTGAAGTAGTGACTCTCTGAATAGGCAAGGATTTTATTGGAGATACTGGTCGGAGGGTACATACTTTCATTTGTGAGAGAAATAAGCTCTGGAGACCTAAATATACAACATGATGATTGTAATTAATGGTAATGTATTATATATTCGACCTTGGCTAAATGTGTAGACTCCAAGGAAGCAAAAAAGTTTCTTGAGGTGATTTACATCTTAATTAGCTTGATTATGATAATCATTTCAAAGTAAATATGTATATAAAATCAAGGATTTGTCAATCATATGTCAATAATGCTAGAAAAATAAATAAAATTATCATATAAATGGCCAGGATCACATTGAAATCATTTGTAAACAGAATGATTCTCACAAGCCAGCTATCTAGATGGGTGTCATAGGTTTGAATTTTAAAACATTTATTAACAATTTATTACAAATGCTGATTCAAGCCACTTTTTCAAGTCATTTTTACTTCTATTTAACTCATTTAATCCTCATAACAGTATTCTGAGAACATGGCTATATTCTCAGATCTTTTCCCAGAGTAATTTCACACTATTGCACAGGAAAACTTATCATTTTAAAATAATTACTGTGGTTAAAGGGAGAAGAAAATGAATTGGTCTAACATAAGGCACTCAGTATATTTATGCTTTCAGGAAATAAAAATGTTTGTGTATTTGCCAAGAGCACAGCTGACCACTCGCATAGCTTCCCTCCAGCATCTTCATTGCCCTGATGAATCGGTCCGGTTGTGTCCCAATAGTACCATCTGCTGGCCAAAGTTGGGAACTTCACTTTGATGCGCAGTCCAAACATAGGGTTACACAACCAATCGTTCAAGGAATAGAAATAATTGTCCCCATCAAAATCAGAAATCGCAAGACTCCTGGCAACATTTTTAAGCAATGATTATCTCCTTCTAAATAATTATTCCTACAATGGTACAATTCTTAGATTGTAAATGATCCTTAAAAATCACAAAGTTCAACCTCTTCAGTTTAGGAGTTAGAAACCAAGGTCTCTGAATGACCTGTGAGCGGTCACACGGTGTATTTCAGGAGGACCACTTCCACTAGAGCCTGGGTGCTTTGCTGGTTGTTAGAAAAGTGCTTTGTACATTATGTCTATGGGTAAAAGATGTTCCTGCTCCTTCCCATTTCCTCATCAGAGGCACTGGTGAAAGAACACTATTATTACTTTCCTCTACTTATACTATTTCAGAGTTAACAGAAAGATTCTGTCGTGCTGGGGGCTCTACATTTTTTTTCCTGAGGGTTAAGTTTTCATTTCAAACTGTGAGTCTCTGTTATCAATAAAAGAATAAAAACTAACAGAAGTGAGGATGTGTATGTGTGCACATACACACATGTTCACAGTACAAAAGACGCTCTGCTTGGAATTAGAAATTCTCTTGAAATGAGAATTAAATTTCTAAATTGAAACCCTACACAAATAGTATTACTATAAAATAGTCATTTTCTTTTCTTTTTTTTTATTCTAATAAGAGCATTCTAAAACCTTAAACAGAGATCTCAACAACTAAATTGTGTTTGAAAAAGACTATTTTAAAATAATTTGGAGAGAATTTTCTACAAACTCATCACAAAGAAATAAAATTGGAAATGATAGATATGCTAATTGCCCTAATTGGATCATTATACAATTTATACCTATTTAGATTATACTGTACTTCATAAACATGTAATTATTATATATCAATTCAAAATGAAACAGAATAACTAAACTTTTGTAGAATTAAGTAGATTCGGTTAGTGGTTTTTTTGGTCTACAATACAAGTTTGTTAGTGTTTAAGTATATGTGTGTGTTCATGAATATGTTAACTGTGGCGCAAACTAAGTGAATGATCTGATTTCTGTTTCATAGATTGAAGAGAAATACAAATAAAGATGAAGTACAGTGGCTTCTATCACTGGGGGAAACAAAGAGTGGATAAGTTTTGGTAATCTGTTCCCTGGAAGTCTCTTCCTTCAATCTTTGAGCATAGCACATAATCCACTTGGGATGTACCTTAAATTTATTAAGTGAGGGAGCAGGATTAAGTGGAGAGAAAAGGGTGCATAGGGGAAGATACAACAGGTGGAATGAAATAATTCCAGAACATTTTTTATTCTCTGACATAGTAGATGTCATTTCTGCAAGGTTTTCACCAGCACAATTGTCTTTTTCTGTTATTCAAAGTCAGGCAGGTATATAATCCTGTCCCAATGTGGAATAGTGCTTTCTATGGCCTAATGAAATTGTTCTATTGCTCAGCTGTCCATTATTCCTACTAATCCTTCATTACATAATTTCCTCATCTTTAGATAAGATATGTTTTCTTCACAAACTAATGACTCTCCAAATTTTGATTTTGTTCATCTGGGAAAGAATAAATCCAAAATTTAGACCCATACATGTGGTTCTTCATACCTCCTCCCTTTCAGTCTCTGATACTCTCTCTCATTTCATGCTAACTGCTCACTTCTGTGTCCTCCAAACTAGGGATGCATACCTCATTTCCCCCTGCCATCATCCTTGATCCTCATTTCCCTTCTCTTCCGACAGAACATTGGATGACTCCATTCTACTCTCAAAGCAAGATGGATAATCTCACCTTTATCCTGTAGCCCCATCACCACTCTGGATGATGGAACCAGCATCAAGGAATAGGAGAAAAAAAGGCAGTTCACAAAACTTCAGGTAGTATCTATGACACAAAGCTAAATGTGGAGGTGAGAACCACATATTTTTAGTTCTAGCCCTAGAAATGCCACCCTGGAATGGGAAAATGTCATCAGACACGGTTTTGGTTACTCTCACCATTGCACGTAAGATTTAAGACACTAATCGATTCACTGAAAGAAGGGTGTAAATGGGTATGTTGAGAAATTATACTTATTAAATAACTGAGTTTTTCATTTTTCTATTTGTTTTAATTAGTTATCCATGACATTAGAATGAATTTATGCACTTTGATATATCATACATAGATGGGATATAATTTCTCATTTTTTCTGAATGTACATGTTGTAGAATCATATTGGTCATGCAGTTACATATATACATAAAGTAATAATGTCTGTTTCATTGTACTATCTTTTCCATCCCCACATCCCCTCCCTTTCCCTCCCTTCATTTCCTCTACCTAATCTAAGGTAATGCTGTTCTTTTCTAGTGCTGCCCATCTTATTGTGAATTAGCAACTTCATATTAGAGAAAAGTTTGGACTTTGATTTTTGAGGATTGGCTTATTTTGCTTAGTATGATATTCTCTGATTCCATCCATTTACTGGCAAATGCCATAATTTCATTCTTCTTTAAAGCTGAGTAATATTACATTTAATATATGTACCACATTTTCTTTATCCCTTCAACTATTAAAGGACACTTACGTTGGTTCCATAGTTTACCTATTGTGAGTTGAGCTTCTATAAACATTGATGATGGCTGCCTTTCTGTAGTATACTGATTTTAAGTCCTTTGGATATAAACTGAAGAGGGAGATAGCAGGGTCAAATGGTGGTTCCATTCCCAGTTTTCTGAGGAATCTCCTTGCTGCTTTCCATAGTGGTTGCACCAATTTGCATTCCCTCCAGCAATGTATGAATGTACCTTTTTCCCCACATTCTTACCAACATTTATTGTTGCCTGTATTCTTGATGATTGCCATTCGGACAGGAATGAGATGAAATCTTAGTGTAGTTTTGATTTGCATTTATCTAATTGCTAGACATGTTGAACACTTTTTCATATATTTGTTGATCAATTGTATTTCTTCCTCTGTGAAGTGTCTGTTCAGTTCCTTAGTCCATTTATTGATTGGGTTATTTGTTTATTTGGCAGTAAGGTTTTTTTTTAGTTCTTTATATATCCTAGAGATTAATGTTTTATTGAAGTTGCATGTGGTAAAGATTTTCTCCCAGTCTGTAGACTCTCTTCTCACATTATTGTTTGTTTCCTTTGCTGAGAAGCAGCTTTTTAATTTGAGTCCAACCCATTTATTGATTCTTGATTGTACTTCTAGAACTTTAGGAGCCTGGTTAAGGAAGCCAGAGTCCTAGGACGATATGGTAAAGATTTGGGCCTACTTCTCTTTCTATTAGGTGCAGGATCTTTGTTCTAGTGCCTAAGTCTTTGATCTACTTTGAGTTCATTTTTGTGCAGGGTGAGAGAGGTTTAATTTAATTTTGCTATATATGTATTTGCAGTTTTGCCAGCACCATTTGTTGAATAGGCTATCTTTTCTCCAGTGAATGTTTTTGGCACCTTTGTCTAGAATGAGATAACCATATTTATGTGGGTGTGTCTCTGTGTCCTCTATTCTGTACCATTGGTCTACAAGTCTATTTTGGTGCCAATTCCATGCTGATTTTGTTACTATACTTTTATAGTATAGTTCATGTTCTGGTATCATAAGGCCTCCTGCTTCACTTTTCTTGCCAAGGATTGCTTTAGCTATTCTGGGTCTCTTTTTATCCAAATAAATTTTATGATTGCCTTTTCTATTTCTATGAAGAATGTCATTGGGATATTAATAGAAATTGCATTAAATCTGTATAATGACTTTGGTAGTATAGCTATTTTGACAATATTAATTCTGCCTATCCAGGAACATGGGAGAACTTAGCATCTTCTGAGGTTTTCAATTTCTTTCTTTAGTGTTCTATAGTTTTCATAGTAGAAGTATTTCACCTCTTTTGTTAGATTGGTTCCCAACTATTTTATTTATTTGTTTGTTCGTTTGTTTGTTTAGAGACTATTGTGTATAGGGTAGTTTTCCTAATTTCTCTTTCAGTGGATTCATCACTGATGTATAGGAATGCATTTGATTTATGAGTATTGATTTTATATCCTGCCACTTTCCTGAATTCACTTATTCTAGAAGTTTTCTGGTAGAACTTTTTGGATCTTCTAGATATAGAATCATATCATCAGCAAATAGTGATAGTTTGCGTTCTCATTTACCTATTTTACCTTTAATTTTTTCTTTTGTCTAATTGCTCTGGATGCAGTTTCAAGGATTGTGTTGAATAGAAGTGGTGAAAGAAGATATCCTTGTCTTGTTCCAGTTTTTAGAGGGAATGTTTTCAATTTTTCTTCATTTAGAATGATGCCGGCCTTGGGTTTAGAATATATGGCTTTTACCATGTTGAGGTATGTTCCTACTATCCCTAGTGTTTCTAGTGTTTTGAACATGAAGGTGTGATTATTTTGTCAAATGCTTTTTCTGCATCTATTGAGATGATCATATGATTTTTATTTTTAAGTCTATTAATAAGATGAATCACATTTATTGATTTCCATATGTTGAACCAACCCTGCATTCCTGGGATTAACTCCACTTGATCATGCTGCACAATCTTTTAAATATGTTTTTGTATGCAACTTACCAACTTTTATTGAAATTTTTTTTATTTATGTTCATCAGGGATCAATATCTGGAGTTTTCTTCCCTTGATTTCCTTGTTTTTGTCTGGTTTTGGTATCAGGGTGATATTTGTCTCATAGAATGAGTTTGGAAGGGTTCCCTCCTTTTCTATTTCATGAAATACTTTAAAAGTATTAATTAATTCTTCTTTAGAAGTCTTGTAGAACTCAGCTGAGAATCCATCTGGTTCTGGGCTTTTCTTGATTGGTAGGTTTTGATGGCATTTTCTGTTTCATTACTTGAAATTGATCTATTTAAATCATGTATGATATCTTCATTCAATTCAGGTAGGTAAAATATCACTAGAAATTTGTCAATGTCTTCAATATTTTCTATTTTATTGGAATATAAATTTTCAAAATATTTTCTAATTACCTTCTGTATTTCACACATGTCCATTGTGATATTTTCTTCTTCATTTAGAATTTAGTAATTTGAGTTTTCTTTCTTTTTCTCTTTGTTAACATGGTCAGGGTGTTATCTATTTTATTTATTCTTTCAAAGAACCAAATTTTTGTTTTGTCAATTTTTTTAATTGTTTCTTTTGTTTTGATTTCATTGACTTCAGCTCTGATTTTAATTATTTCCTGTCTTCTACTGCTCTTGGTGTAAATTTGTTCTTGTTTTTCTAGGACTTTGCAATGTATTGTTAGGTCATTTATTTGTTGACTTTTAATCTTTTAATGAATGTGCTCAATACAAGAAACTTTCCTCTTAGTACTGCCTTCATAGAATCCCAGAGATTTTGACATATTGGATCAGTGTTCTTATTTATCTCTAAGAATTTTCTTATTTCATCCTTGATTCCTTCTACCATCCAGTCATCATTCAATAGTGTATTATTTAGTCTCCATTTGTTATAATAGCTTGTATCTTTTATTTTATCCTTTATTTCTAATTTCATTCCATTGTGGTCTGATAAAATAGAATGTGGGGTATTATCTCTGTTTGTTTGTTTGTTTTTGTATTTACTAAGAGTTGCTTTGTGGCATAAATGTGGTCTAAAAGAAGGAGCCATGTCCTGCTGAGAAGAAAGTATATTTACTTGTTGATGAATGAAATATTCTATATATGTCTGATAAGTCTAAATTATTGACTATATTATTTGGTTCTATAGTTTTCTTATTTAGTTTTTGTTTGGAAGATTTTTCCAGTAGTGAGAGAGTGTGTTAAAGTATGTTAAATTCACCCAGTATTATTGTATTATGATCTATTTGACTCTTGAAATTGGAAGGGTTTGTTTGATGTTCATAGATGTTCCATTGTTTGGGGCATAAATATTTATAACTGTTATGTCCTGCCTATATACACTTCCCTTAAGAAGTATGAAATGCCATTATTCGTCTTTTCTGATTAATTTTGGTTTAAAGTCTACTTTATCTGAGATGAGGATGGAAACCCCTGCTGGTTTACACAATCCATCTGAGTAGTAAGTTTTTTCCCATCCTTTCACCTTTAGCCTGTGGATGCCTTTGCCCATGAGGTGAGTCTCTTGAAGACAGCATATTGTTGGGTCTTACTTTTTAATCCAATCTGCTAATCTAGATCTTTCGATTGATAAGTTTATGCCATTAACTTTCAATGTTATTATTGAAATATGATTTGCATTTCCTGTCATTGTGATTTATTTCTGGGTTTTGATTTGTCTTAGTTTCTCTTTGGTTGAATATTCATTTAGTGTAGATCCTCCCTTTGCTTGTTTTCACTTTTTTTTTTAAACTTCATCCTCATGGAATATTTTGTTGAGAATGCTCTGTATTGTAGGCTTTCAAGTTGTGAATTCTTTTAATTTTTGTTTATCATGGAAGGTTTTAATTTCATCTTCTAATCTGGAACTTAATTTTGCTGGATATAAAATTCTTGGTTGGCATTCATTTTCTTTCAGAGCTTGAAATGTATTATTCCAGAAACTTCTAGCTTTGAGTGTCTGGATTGAGAAATCAGTTGAGATTCGAATTGGTTTCCCCCTATACATAATTTGATTTTTTTTCTCTCACAGCCTTTAAGATTTTATCTTTATTCTCTGTGTTAGTCATTCTCATTACAATGTGTTTTGATGTGGGTCTGCTATAATTTTGTGTATTTGGGGTCCTATAAGCCTCTTATATTTGATTTTCCATTCCATTCTTTAGTTTTGGGAACTTTTCTGCTATTATATCATTAAAAAGATTGTGCATTCCTTTTGTTTGTATCTCTGCTTTTTCATCTATTCCAAAAACTCTTAAATTTGGTCTGTTTATTTTATCCCATAATTCTTGGATGTTCTGTTTATGGTTTCTTATCATCTCCACATGATCAACTCTACTTTCAAAATTATATATTTTATATTCATTCTGAGGTTCTGTCTTCGAAGGGTCTAGTCTGTTGATGATACTTTCTATTTAATTTATAACCTGGCTTAATGATTTCTTTATTTCAAGGATTTTTGCTTTTTTTCACAATCTCTAACTCTTTATTGATGTGATCTTTCACTTTCTGTATTTTTCTTTGATTATACTCCCTTATCCTTTACTTCACAGATCCATTGAATTATGTACATTCTGAACTCTTTCTTGGACATTTCTTCTATTGTGTTACTAGTGGCTTCTGTTGCTGAAGCATCTTGGTTTGTTTGAGGTGCTTTATTCCCTTGTCTTTTCATGTTGTTCATGTGTTTTCCCATCTAGAAGTATGGACCTAAGGCAGCACAAATTCTACCCTGTAGGCCTATAGTGTCCCTGAAGGTTTTCATTACTTTACCTTTAATGATGAGACCAATATCAACAGCACTTAGTGTAAACAATATATAACCTTAAACCTAATAGCTCCCACTAAGGTATCTATTGCTTTCTTACATTAAACCAAAATGATAAGTTCAATAACTATATATAGTATAAAAAGAGAATTTGTTAAACCAGTTTACAATTTCAAATGGCAGACAAGAGAACAGAGGTAGCATAGCATGCAATGTTCACGAGGGAGGAAGAGAGAAGTTAGAAGCAATAATTCACAGGAAGAATGGAAGAGGAGCCAATAGAGATTGGCTGTTGGTTGGAGAAAAGTTAGAAAGAAAGACTAAGAAAACAGACAAGAGAGAGGAAGAATATGAACAAAGAGAAAAAAACTAAAGACATTTAATACAACAAATATGTAAAATATCACTCATATATCATTGTCCTCCATACACTGATGCATAAAAAACATCCTGTTCCAAATATGGTGCAGATGTTAGTGAATCAAAAAATAAAGTAAATCTCGCTGGAAAGTCAAACAGCTTCCGTCAGTGTTCAAAAGTTTCTCAGCCTTGTCTATGAGGTCTCTTGGCATCACCAGACCCAGATCAGCCCTCACCTAAGCTGTTAAATATTGTAGTAGAGCCGCCGGGCGCCTGCAAGTTAGGCAGACCTGCGACTCACCAGCAGATAAGGCCCAGCGACCCGCGGAGCGGAAGAGCCACCCCCGCGCCTGCAAGGTAGGCGCACTTGCCACCCACCGGCAGGTCAGGCCCAGCAACTCTCGGAGGGACACAGCTGCTCCACGCACGTGCAAGGTAGGCGGAACCGTGACCACCGACAAAACAGGCCCAGAGGCCCGCCAGACACATCGCCCCGGTTGGGGGAGGGGCAGAGCCGCCGGGCGCCGGCAAGGTAGGCGGACCCACGACCCACCAGCAGAACAGGCACAGCAATCCACAGAGCGGCAGAGCCACCCCCAAGCCTGCAAGGTAGGCAGACCTGTGACCCACCGGCAGGTCAGGCCCAACAACCTGTGGAGGGGCACAGCTGCCCCACAAGCCTGCTAGGTAGGCAGAACCGTTACCACCGACAGAACAGGCCCAGCGGCCGGCCAGACACATCGCCCCGTCCCGGTTGGGGGAGGGGCAGAGCCGCCGGGCGCCTGCAAGGTAGGCAGACCTGCGACTCACCAGCAGATCAGGCCCAGCGACCTGCGGAGCGGCAGAGCCACCCCCACGCCTGCAAGGTAGGCGCACTTGCCACCCACCGGCAGGTCAGGCCCAGAAACTCTCGGAGGGAGTTGCTCCACGCGCGTGCAAGGTAGGCAGAACCGTGACCACCGACAAAACAGGCCCAGTGGCCCGCCAGACACATCACCCCGGTTGGGGGAGGGGCAGAGCCGCCGGGCGCCTGCAAGGTAGGTGGACCCGCGACCCACCAGCAGAACAGGCACAGCAATCCACAGAGCGGCAGAGCCACCTCCCAAGCCTGCAAGGTAGGCAGACCTGCGACCCACCGGCAGGTCAGGCCCAGCAACCTGTGGAAGGGCACAGCTGCCCCACGCACCTGCAAGGTAGGCAGAATCGTGACCACTGACAAAACAGGCCCAGTAGCCCACCAGACACATCACCCCGGTTGGGGGAGGGGCAGAGCCGCCACCAGCGCCTGTTAGGTAGACAGACCTGCAACCGACAGACAGAACAGGCCTAGCGGCCAGCCGAGGGGCAGAGCCGCTGCTCACGCCTGCAAGGTAGGCGGACCTGTGACCACCGAAAGAACAGGCCCACCGAAAGTACAGGCACAGTGGCCTGCCGGCGTGGTAGGCACATTGGCCCAACTGGAGGAGGGGCAGAACCACCGCCAAAGCCTGCGAGGGAGACTTTGCAACTATACAAGAGCAATATAAATATATAGGGGGAAAAATCAATAACACAACAGTTTCACCAAGCAGAAAGAAACGCAATCAGTATGAAAAGACAAGGAAAGAAAGGACCACAAGCAATGCAGGTCAACTCAACTTTAGAAGAGGTAATATCTGCAGCTGATGGAATGTCAGATAAAGAATTCAGGATATACATGCTTCAGATGATCTGGAGTCTCAAGGAAGACATTAGACAGCAAAATCAGACAATGAAAGACCACTTCGACCACTTCGACAATGAATTACATAAACAAATCCAAGAAGCAAAAGATCAATTATACAGGGAGATAGAGGTTATAAAAAACAAACAAACAGAAATCCTGGAAATGCAGGAAACAATAAACCAAATAAAAACTCAATTGAGAATACTACCAGCAGAGTAGAACACTTAGAAGATAGAACATCAGACAATGAAGACAAAGTATTTCAACTGGAGAAGAACATAGACAGCTCAGCAAAGCTGTTAAGAAACCATGAACAGAATATTCAAGAAATATGGGATAACATAAAGAGACCAAACTTAAGAGTCATTGGGATACAGGTAGGTATAGAGGTCCAAACCAAAAGAATGAGCAATCTATTCAATGAAATAATACGAGAAAACTTCCCAGACTTGAAGAATGAGACAGAATCCCAAATCCTAGAAGCCTACAGGACGCCGAATGTGCAAAATCATAAGAGATCCACACCTAGACACATTATAATGAAGATGCCCAACATACAGAATAAGGAGAGAATTTTAAAAGCTACAAGAGAAAGGAAGCAGATTACATTTAGGGGTAAACCAATCAGGATAACAGCTGATCTTTCAACATAGACTCTGAAAGCTAGAAGATCCTGGAATAACATATTTCAAACACTGAAAGAAAATGGGTTCCAACCAAGAATTGTGTATCCAGCAAAATTAAGCTTCAGGATGGAAGATGAAATTAAAACCGTCCATGATAAACAAAAGTTAAAAGAATTTGCAGCTAGAAAACCATCTCTTCAAAACATCCTCGGCAAAATATTACAGGAAGAGGAAATGGAAAATATCAATGAAAACCAACAGCGGGAGGTAGTACAGTAAAGGGGGGGGAATAATCAAAGAGGAAAACAAACCATGTTTAGTAACATAAATAAACAAATATGGCTGGAAGAACAACCCATATCTCAATAATAACCCTAAATGTTAATGGCTTAAACTCACCAATTAAGAGACACAGGCTAGTAGAATGGATCACAAAACAAGACCCAACAATATGCTGCCTTCGGGAGATGCATTTGATAGGAAAAGACATACATAGACTGAAGGTGAAAGGTTGGGAAAAATCATATCACTGATATGGACTTCGGAAACAAGCAGGAGTGTCCATACTCATATCAAATAAAATAGATTTCAAGCCAAAGTTAATCAAAAGGGATGAAGAGGGACACTACATACTGCTCAAGGGAACCATAAGCCAACAAGACATAACAATCATAAATATATATGCCCCAAACAATGGTGCAGCTATGTTCATCAAACAAACTCTTCTCAAGTTCAAGAGTCTAATAGACCACCATACAATAATCATGGGAGATTTCAACACACCTCTCTCACCACTGGACATATCTTCCAAACAAAAGTTGAATAAGGAAACTATAGAACTCAATAACATAATCAATAACCTAGACTTAATTGACATATATAGAATATACCACCCAAGATCAAGCAGTTACACTTTTTTCTCAGCAGCACATGGATCCTTCTCAAAAATAGATCATATATTATGTCACAGGGCAACTCTTAGACAATATAAAGGAGTAGAGATAATACCATGCATCTTATCTGATCATAGTGGAATGAAATTGAAAATCAACAATAAAAGAAGTAAGGAAAAATCATGCATCACTTGGAGAATGAACAATAGGTTACTGAATGATCAATGGGTTATAGAAGACATCAAGGAGGAAATTAAAAAATTCTTAGAGATAAATGAAAACACAGACACAACATATCGGAATCTATGGGACACATTGAAAGCAGTTCTAAGAGGAAAATTTATTGCTTGGAGTTCATTCCTTAAAAAAAGAAAAAACCAACAAATAAATGATCTAATACTTCAACTCAAAGTCCTAGAAAAAGAAGAGCAAAACAACAGCAAAAGAAGTAGAAGACAAGAAATAATCAAAATCAGAGCTGAAATTAATGAAATCGAAACAAAAGAAACAATTGAAAAAATTGACAAAACTAAAAGTTGGTTCTTTGAAAAAATAAATAAAATTGACAGACCCTTAGCCACGCTAACGAAGAGAAGAAGAGAGAACTCAAATTACTAGCATACGGGATGAAAAAGGCAATATCACAACAGACACTTCAGAAATACAGAAGATTATCAGAAATTATTTTGAATCCTTATACTCCAATAAAATAGAAGATAGTGAAGGCATCGATAAATTTCTTAAGTCATATGATTTGCCCAGATTGAGTCAGGAGGATATTGACAACCTAAACAGACCAATATCAATTGAGGAAATAGAAGAAACCATCAAAAGACTACCAACTAAGAAAAGCCCAGGACCGGATGGGTATACAGCAGAGTTTTACAAAACCTTTAAAGAGGAACTAATACCAATACTTTTCAAGCTATTTCAGGAAATAGAAAAAGAGGGAGAACTTCCAAATTTATTCTATGAGGCCAACATCACCCTGATTCCTAAACCAGACAAAGACACTTCAAAGAAAGAAAACTACAGACCAATATCTCTAATGAACCTAGATGCAAAAATCCTTAATAAACTTCTGGCGAACCGGATACAAAAACATATCAAAAAAATTGTGCACCATGATCAGGTAGGATTTATCCCTGGGATGCAAGGTTGGTTCAATATACGGAAATCAATAAATATTATTCACCACATCAATAGGCTTAAAAATAAGAACCATATGATCATCTCGATAGATGCGGAAAAAGCATTCGACAAAGTACAGCATCCCTTTTTGTTCAAAACTCTAGAAAAACTAGGGATAACAGGAACATACCTCAATATTGTAAAAGCAATCTATGCTAAACCTCAGGCTAGCATCATTCTGAGTGGAGAAAAACTGAAGGCATTCCCTCTAAAATCTGGAACAAGACAGGGATGCCCTCTCTCACCACTTCTGTTCAACATAGTTCTCTAATCACTGGCCAGAGCAATTAGACAGATGAAAGAAATTAAAGGCATAAAAATAGGAAAAGAAGAACTCAAATTATCACTATTTGCAGATGACATGATTCTATACCTAGCAGACCCAAAAGGGTCTACAAAGAAACTATTAGAGCTAATAAATGAATTCAGCAAAGTGGCAGGATATAAAATCAACACGCATAAATCAAAGGCATTCCTGTATATCAGCGACAAATCCTCTGAAATGGAAATGAGGACAACCACCCCATTCACAATATTCTCAAAAAAAAAATAAAATACTTGGGAATCAACTTAACAAAAGAGGTGAAAGACTTATACAATGAAAACTACAGAACCCTAAAGAGAGAAATAGAAGAAGATCTTAGAAGATGGAAAAATATACCCTGTTCATGGATAGGTAGAACTAACATCATCAAAATGGCGATATTACCAAAAGTTCTCTATAGGTTTAATGCAATGCCAATCAAAATCCCAACGGCATTTCTTGTAGAAATAGAGAAAGCAATCATGAAATTCATATGGAAAAATAAAAGACCCAGAATAGCAAAAACAATGCTAAGCAGGAAGTGTGAATCAGGCAGTATAGCTATACCAGACTTCAAACTATACTACAGAGCAATAGTAACAAAAACAGCATGGTACTGGTACCAAAACAGGCGGGTGGACCAATGGTACAGAATAGAGGACACAGAAACCAATCCACAAAACTACAACTATCTTATATTCGAT
Source organism: Callospermophilus lateralis (assembly GCF_048772815.1). Taxonomy (NCBI): domain Eukaryota; kingdom Metazoa; phylum Chordata; class Mammalia; order Rodentia; family Sciuridae; genus Callospermophilus; species Callospermophilus lateralis. Next base: position 104,397,461 of record NC_135306.1, read on the forward strand.
AAAGGGGCTAAAAGCATACAATGGAAGAAGGATAGCATCTTCAACAAATGGTGTTGGGAAAACTGGAAATCCATATGCAACAAAATGAAACTGAATCCCTTTCTCTCGCCATGCACAAAAGTTAACTCAAAGTGGATCAAGGAACTTGATATCAAATCAGAGACATGGCGTCTGATAGAAGAAAAAGTTGGCTATGATCTACATACTGTGGGGTCGGGCTCCAAATTCCTCAATAGGACACCCATAGCACAAGTGTTAATAACTAGAATCAACAAATGGGATTTACTCAAACTAAAAAGTTTTTTCTCAGCAAAAGAAACAATAAGAGAGGTAAATAGGGAGCCTACGTCCTGGGAACAAATCTTTACTCCTCACACTTCAGATAGAGCCCTAATATCCAGAATATACAAAGAAGTAAAAAAATTAGACAATGAGATAACAAATAACCCAATCAACAAATGGGCCAAGGACCTGAACAGAAATTTCTCAGAGGAGGACATACAATCAATCAACAAGTATATGAAAAAATGCTCACCATCTCTAGCAGTCAGAGAAATGCAAATCAAAACCACCCTAAGATACCATCTCACTCCAGTAAGATTGGCAGCCATTAGGAAGTCAAACAACAACAAGTGCTGGCGAGGATGTGGGGGAAAGGGTACTCTTGTACATTGCTGGTGGGACTGCAAATTGGTGCGGCCAATTTGGAAAGCAGTATGGAGATTTCTTGGAAAGCTCGGAATGGAACCACCATTTGATCCAGCTATTCCCCTACTCGGTCTATTCCCTAAAGACCTAAAAAGAGCACACTATAGGGACACTGCTACATCCATGTTCATAGCAGCACAATTCACAATAGCAAGACTGTGGAACCAACCTAGATGCCCTTCAATAGACGAATGGATAAAAATAATGTGGCATTTATACACAATGGAGTATTACTCTGCATTAAGAAATGACAAAATCATAGAATTTGGAGGGAAATGGATGGCATTAGAGCAGATTATGCTAAGTGAAGCTAGCCAATCCCTTAAAAACAAATGCCAAATGTCTTCTTTGATATAAGGAGAGTAACTAAGAACAGAGTAGGGACGAAGAGCATGAGAAGAAGATTAACATTAAACAGGGATGAGAGGTGGGAGGGAAAGGGAGAGAGAAGGGGAATTGCATGTAAATGGAAGGAGACCCTCAGGGGTATACAAAATTACATACAAGAGGAAGTGAGGGGAAAGGAGGAAAAATATAAGGGGGAGAAATGAATTACAGTAGAGGGGGTAGAGAGAGAAGAGGGGAGGGGAGGGGGGAGGGGGGATAGTAGAGGATAGGAAAGGCAGCAGAATACAACAGACACCAGAATGGCAATATGTAAATCAATGGTTGTGCAACTGATGTGATTCTGCAATCTGTATATGGGGTAAAAATGGGAGCTCATATCCCACTTGAATCAAAGTGTGAAATATGATATATCAAGAACTATGTAATGTTTTGAACAACCTACAATAAAAATTAATTAAAAAAAATGGGAATGAGGGGGCAGCTGAAAGTGGGAACAACATGTGAAGCTGGAAGTGGGAACAATATGTGTTCAGTACAGACATTTGGAGAACACAGAAACAGAAAAAGACAAATGACTATTACTTCAAAATCCAACTGACGAGTAATCTTTGTTAATAGCTTATTCTTTTTCGGCAATTCTCTAAATTCATTTGTTTCATTGATTGCTAAATCCAGATTATGCTATATGTGTATCCTGCCTTTTAATTCAGTTAACCATCAGTGTTTGACTGAGTTCAAATGCTGTTCAAACACAATTTCAAACTGCTGAAAATCACATTTTTAATGGCTAGATAATATTTATCTTTGAACCCATTGTCATTAATATTTATCTTTGAACCCATTGTCATTTCTTTAACATTGCTTCCTGTTAAGGGCATGGCTGTTCCCATATTATGTTTACAATAGATATTCTCTTCATCAGAGGTGTTATTCTTCTAGAGATTTCTTTTTAAAAAATAACAGCAGGTGTGGAATTTATATTATATTAGCATATGCAATTATATTGAGCATTTAATACAAAGTGTTATATTGCTTAACAACAAGAATTGGTTCAATATATCCACACAAATAAAGTGAATACCTTCCTTAATAACAACAAAAGTGTAATATAAGTTTTTGAAAATTAGAGGTTTTAAAAAAATATTTGTTATTTTATTGAATATTGGCCAGTTTGAAGCAAATATTTTGTTGTACCTCCCTTCTATATTATGTTCCTGAAATTTGTCAAACATAGTGTACTTCATATTGTCTGTCAATAATTATAATGGCAACAATCTTTCATGATGCTAAGGCTTTCCAAATATGAATTCTTTACTTTTGATTTTCCATGTCCAATCCTTTTTGGTATCTTGGAAATCACCTGTCAAACTGAAGCCAGATTTAAAATTAGGCAGTCAGTGTAGTTAGGTAAATCGGGTCTAATATCGAGTGAAATCTAAAATGGAGGCTACAAGAATGAATTCCTGGAAAAGTTGAGCAACTCTTGAAATGTTAATGAAGTCCAGGAAACAGCCCCAACAGATTTGAAGATAGCCCATCCCAAAGAAATGTTAATGACGTCCTTCCTGCCCAGGTTACTTCTTTGGCCCACCTGTGTCCCACCCCTCGGGCCTTCCAACCTACGGTCCATCACTGAAAGAACTATAAAAAGGGAAAACAACAGCACTTCCACGGATTCCATCTCTTGGGTCCCCTTCTTCCTCCAGGAGAAGTATCTTCTGCTGTCCTTTAATAAACTTCTAATTTCTAAAAAAAAAAAAAAAAAAAAAAAATATTTTAGTAACACTAAATGATAAAGTAATGGACCAGAAACAAGTTGTGCAGTAATTAAAACAATTTAATTGTGCAGTTTAAACTGGTTTTAATATGTTGGTATATTGTAAGTCTGGTTTAGGTACTGGCAATATGTGGACAATGACACAAGTTGACCATATATTAAGACACAAGACTCCTAAATCAATTACAAATTGTACAATACATCATCCCGTTTTCCAACAAGGAAAAAATAACTAATTTTTGGTCATTTTTCACTTACAAGGAAACAACCTTAAAATTAACTTCTCATGAGAAACAACAGAGACAGTAAGAAGTGGAATAACTATCCAAGTAAGATAAATGTGAATATAATATTAACATCAATATTTTAATTTTAATATAATTATTATTAACATTATTAGTAATTATAATATAATAAGTAAAATAATAAACAATAAATGTAAATGAATAATCAACCAAAACCTTAAATGCAACAAAGTTATTATTATTATTTTTTTTTTTTTCACAGCATCACCCCTTTTATTGGTCAAAGCAGACTCAAAGATTTGTAGAAATAATCTCCAGCTCTTTATGGGGTAGAGAGGGATTGGCAAGGTCATTGTGGCTATTTTGGGGAAACCCACTCCAAAGTTATTTTTAAAACATAAAGGTAAAAGACATTCTCAGATAAACAAAAAAAAAAAAAAAACAGGTAAAAATTGCTTCTAGCCAATCCACCTTACAAGAAAAAATAAATTAAGTTTTTTAAGGCTGAAAAAAAGTGATTATATACAATAATCTGAATTCACATTAAAAAGAAGCAGAGATAACAAATTATGTAATTGTAAAAGACCATTTAAATGCATATTTTCTCACTTTTCTTAACCAATTTAAAAGCAATTGCCTCTATCTAGTACTAGGGAACATGAAACTTGAAGAAATGTAATATGTTTAACAATAAAAACTAAAAGGAGGCCTGTAAAAACAGAACAGTATTGGATGATAATTCAAATACACAGAGAGATAAAGAGAAAAGAAATGATAATAAGTATTATTAAAAAAGTATATTACTTTAAAAGACATAATATTGTATAAATTAATTATTATAGCAATGTATTATTGATTTGTGACAGGCACATATATGTAAAAGGTAAAACAAAAATATTCCAAAAGGGGAAAATGGTGAAAAGAGCTACATAGCTGTGAAGAAGCTTTTGTAATTGGATGCTATTCCATGTATTGATTTTTTTGTTCTGTTTCCTACTTTAGGAATCTTGTTAAGAAAGTCAGTTCCTGGCTGATATATTGGAATGTTGGGCCTACATTTTCTTCTAGCAGGTTCCGGGTTTCTGGGCTAATTCCTAGGTCTTTGATCAACTTTGAGTTGAGTTTTGTGCCGGGTGAGAGACAGGGGTTAAATTTTATTCTACTACATATGAATTTTCAAGTTTCTCAGCACCATTTGTTGAAAAGACCATTTTTTCTCCAATGTAAGAGAAACAAATCAAGAGTATAAAAAAGAGCCTACAGAATGGGTAAAAATCTTTGCCACCTGATCCTCAGATAGGACATTCATTTCCAGGATATATAAAGTAATTTAAAAACTTAATACAAAACAAAACAATCAATAAATGGGAAAAGCAACTGAACAGACACTTCTCAAAAGAAGGAATACAAATCGTCAACAAATACAGAAAAAAAAGTTCAACAGCTCTAGCAATTACAGAAATGCAAACTAAAACTACACTGATATTCCATCTCGCTCTAGTCAATAAGACAATTATCAAGAATACAAGCAACAATAATTGTTGGCAAGGATACGGTGGGGGGAAAGTACATTCATACATTGTTGGTGGGACTACAAAGTAGAGCAACCACTCTTGAGGGCAGTATGGAGACTTCTAAAACAACTAGAAATGGAACCACAATTTGACCCAGCTATTCCACTCTTCAGTACAAATCCAAAGAATTTAAAGTCAGCATACTACAGTGATACAGCCACATTGTTTATAGCAGAACAATTCATAATAGCTAAGCTATGGCGGAACATAGGTGCCTTGTAGTGAGATAAAATCTCAGTGTAATTTTAATTTGCATTTCTCTAACTGCTAGAGATGTTGAACATTTTTTCATATATTTGCTTACCAATCATATTTCTTCTTCTGTGAAGTGCCTGTTCAGTCCCTTTGTCCATTTATTAATTGGGTTATTTGTGGTTTTGTTTTGTTTTGACAAAACCACAAATAATCCAATTAATTTTTGCTTTTGGTGCTAAATTTTTTTATTTTCTTATATATTCTGGAGATTAACTCTCCCTCTGCGGAGCATGTAGCAAAGATTTTCTACCATTCTGTCAGCTCACTCTTTACCTTCTTGATTGTTTTCTTTGCTGTGAAGAAGCTTTTTATTTTCCACTCATGGAGCTATCCCTTACTTCAGATACCTGAGATTTCCCTGTGATCCTGTGCAGAGAGGATCTGAGTTTAAAGAAAGAGCTGGGGATTAGGAAAGAAACACACAAAGCACACCCCTGCCACTGTCTTCCACAGTTACCACTATGATTCTCCATTAGGACTTGTACAACTGGTTGTATTCAAATCTTTTCATTGTCTGAAAACTCTTCTTTTTATATTCCCTTAAGACTGTGATGGATGTTTATTTCAGCACATTTTCATTATTCTGATGGGTTCAATGTATAGTTCAAGGGGCCCTCTGCATAGAGAATAAAACACTGCACACAAAGGTGGATTAGCAGGTCTGTGAGCACACAACCACCATATAAGTACATAGACCTAATGAAAATGTTTTGTAAAAAAATATGAACTCCAAAGTCTTGCCCCCAGTGACCTAGGTCCTCCATTCACACCTACCTGCCTTCAGTTACCACCCAGGTAGTCCATACCAGTGGATTAACCCACTGGTTAGGTATATCTCTCATACTTTCATAATTTCACCCTGAACATTATTGGTTTGTCTCATGCCTGACTTTTCGGAAGACACTTCATATAAATCATAACAACTAGAATGCATGCATTAGTGGACCAGCATATACTTTCATAAATAGAAAAATTTTACCTTCAAAGCAACATACTTTCTTGGGAGGCTGCTCAGTGAATGTAAAGCTAATGCAGAGTGAGCTGGTTTATTGTAATCAAGAACTCTCCTTCTGCAATAATTTAAGACTTTCTTTGCCATGTTAGTTTACCTGCCGATAGCTTGAAATATCCTTGAAAATTGGTATTTTCTCTTCCCTGCACACACAAGATAAAATTCATTTTTACTTTTCAAGAGTTTTAGCAAGATAAAATTCATAGACCATAAAATTCATTTGCTCTAAATATAAACTTAATCATTTAGTACATATTTAGAATTATGAAACATTCCCCAAATCCAAACCATTTCCATCGTCCTCCAAATTTCCTGTAGCCCACTTGTAATCAGTTCTCCCTCCAACTCCCCAACAGAGCATTGATTGACTTTTGATCAGTATACACTTGTCTTTTCTATGCATTTTACTTAAATGGAATTGTATAATATATTGCCAGTTAAATCCGAATTTTTCAATTACCACAATTTTTCTGAGATTCGTCCATACCATGATATGTAAAAATAATTTGTCCTTTTATTATAAATAATATTCCACTGTATGATAATACTGCATCTTGTTTATTTCTTCGTCAGATGACAGACATTTGGTATGTTTCCTGCTTTTTGATATTACCAATAATTTTCCTGTGAATATTCACATATGAATCTTTATTTATATCTACGTTGTGTTGTCAATGGCCAAAGATTGTAAGTTATTTCTTATGACTCAGATTAAGTGATTATATCTTGTTTCTGGCATTAATGATAAGCCTCATAAGATCAAACTATGTTGTAGAATGACTTCTTTTTTTTTTTTTTAAGAGAGAGTGAGATAGGAGAGAGAGAGAGAGAGAATTTTTTAATATTTATTTTTTAGTTCTCGGCGGACACAACATCTTTGTTTGTATGTGGTGCTGAGGATAGAACCCGGGCTGCACGCATGCCAGGTGAGTGCACTACCGCTTGAGCCACATCCCCAGCCCGTAGAATGACTTCTTTAGACATGTAATCTCACCACCTATCTATTCTCACTACTCACTGTGCTAAAGGGTGCTGTTTCCCCCTGGTCCATTTTGTCAGATTAATGTAGACCTTCATATATCGGTGCACATAGACAACCATGTCTAGTTTTGTTCCAGACATTAGTTGTTTCAATGGGAATAGAAAGAAGTACTTCAATTTTAACAATCACTGTGTTGAGATTTGGGGTCCTCCATATCTTTGGTGTTTTGATATGTAACATCCATAGATATAGATGGATGGATCCCTGATGCCCACCTTGCTAACTAACAGTAGGACTATCATGTTACTGGGTTGTAACTGATCTGCCTGTTAGAGCCACCACTGAGCTACACACCCACATTATGATACAAGGGAAAGGGAAATCTAAACTGAAATCTCTGAGAGGGATTCCAGACACTGGAATAAAATGAAACCAAATATATTCTCTAAGGGACAGATTTAAAAAAGCTTTGGCTTCAAAGTAAAACACAAGCTTCAATTTAGTAATTATGTAACTTATTTATTAGTAATTAAAATGCTATTTTGATGTAGTCTGACCACTTTTGGTTTGTCTCAGTCATTTCTGAGGGAAATGTTTGACATAGGAGGGAATGTTTGATCGGGAAGTCAAGAATAGTAATCACAGATGGAAAAGATCAAGTTGTGAACATTTTAGGAAAAAAATGAGTGAGTTTATAGTAGAATTTGTGAGTACTTTTGAGTAATAGTGAGTCAACTTAATGGACCACATGTGTGACTCCGTTGGAATACCATAAAGGATCATAGCTGACTGGTCAGAGCTGAAGGGAGTCTCCAGCTCAACAGAGGCAGCTGAGGTCAGCCCATTCCTTTTGAGCTTTATTACAGCAAAGTTTTAGTAAAGATAATGGAAATTCTTTTTTTAGTCTTGATCCACAGACAGTTTCTGCTAGGTCATTCACTATTAAATAGTGATAACATTTCTGAAGTTCAGAGCAGATTTGGGGAGGTTTACTTACAATGCAAAGAACATTGTATAAAGTGCATTAGAACAATGAAGAGATATTCTGCATAAGTTTATGTCAGAAAGATTGTGGGAGAGTTGAAAAGATAGGTTATTCATTAAAGTACTGCCATATGACTTGCTAAAATAATAAATTCATCACAATGACGTCCCTGTCTGTAGAGAATCCTCCTTTCCTAGAAAACAAAAACATTCAGCAATGGGTCATTGTGATAGACTAAGCTGTTCAAAGTATTTTAACAATATTTCCATCAGGATTTATTTCTGAAAGTGCCATTTCATTCATTTCCAGTGCTCAAGTTAGCCAAGTTTGACATTACAAGAGCTGAAATGGAATAATCTTTGTGTTATTTCTCATTTCCAGGCAAACACTTTGGATTACTTTTTTGATCAGTTTTCTAGGATTCTTCCTTCCTTGTCCTAGGCACTTTAAACACAGGTTTTACAGTCCCTTCTTCTACCTTTATTGAAAGACTCCATCACATAGTGACTATTTGTTCCAGGTCAGTCATCTCCACTATGTCTTATACTTCACAAATGCAGAGATAATAATGATCTTATTCAATATTATATTCTCTTTGGCTAGCATCGTGCTTTATAGATAGTAAACTAACAATGAATATTTGATGTTGCTCTAAAGGCTGCCCTTTTGACTTGTGTTCTAGGCTAGTCATTGATTAAATGGTTCAATAAAATTATTTATGAATTATGTAACACTCCAAAATGATGATGTGAGAATTGTCACAATTTCTTTATTCTTTACTGCCAAAATGATTAATTTCAGCAATACAAATTACTAACTGATAAAAAAAAATCACTGTAGAATGGGATGTTCAGAGAAGATATTATTGAGATGGTAGAGGATGAACAAAAATATAACACAAAAGACATGATTTTCACAAAGGAAGAGTGGATTAGAGCGTACCTTTTCAAATCAAGAAAGCCATGCAGAACATGCATTAGAATAAGAAATATTCCAAAGGAGAAAGGACAGTTCCATTAAGGAGCACTTTTAAATAAGGCAGAACTACATCTGTGGTGCTTGAAAATGGGTCTATGGATTTGGGGGCACTCCCTTAAAAGACTGGAGCCTAATTTCTCCCTCTACCAAATGTGGACTATAAGTAGTCAATGCTTCTAACAAAGAAAAATAAAAGCAAGGGTGCTGGTACATATCTTTGGAGACAAGATCATAACAGTCTCTAGAGGCTCCTGGTGAGACCCTCCCTCAGCTCACTCACTGTGGGGGAAGCAGCCCCATTGTATGAGGATACAGAGAGGTCCCCGCAGTGGGGAGGAACTGAGGCCTCTTACTAATATCCGGCTACAAAACAGCTGCCTTTCAAGGAGATCCTGTGTCAGATGACTACTTCCATGGATGACAGAGTGACTGCAAAACCAAGAGAAATCCCCTGTTAAGGCCACCCAACTAGGCTATTCCTGTACTAGTGACCATCAGATACAGTAAAAAAAGATATATTATTTTTTTCTGAGCTACCATATATTAGAGGAATTCATTGCATTACAATAGATATCTAATACAACACCCAATGTAAATAATGCAGAGGATCCAAGAACTTTCAAATAAGGTGTATAATGTTGACCTTGAAAGATAATGTGGTGACATTAGCAACTGTGGTACTAAATCAAGTGATTGCATATACAATTTCACAGACAGATAGGCAGTACTCCCCTACATACCTTTCCCCTTTAGTCTTTATTTGGACCATTAGAGAGACATTCTACCCAGGTCCCATCTGATACCACTTGGATAGTTTTAAGTTAAATCATGAATCAATGACTCACTGAATGAATGAATATTACCACGGAGAGAAAAAGTAGGAGGTATTATTTTCCAGTAATTGTCTATTTCTCTGAATGTTACTCAGACTGCTTCCCTACTTTCCCCCAGAACATTACTACTATTGATATGCAATGCTAAACCAATTTGTGCCTTCACATGCGCCTTCCTTTTCTCACATATGAAAATGAGGACAATAATAATAGGTAATAACACAAATGTGGTTCAGTCTGCATTACTTAACATATACAAAAACTGTAAGTTACATATAGGCAGCTGTCATTATATAGAATTCTTGATTTTTCAATTCCTCTTATAAAGCAGTATACTACAGGAAAGGGTAGGGATTAGATAAAGGTTCAGACAGCCTATTTTCACATTCTTCATACGTAAAAGAAACATGCTACCTGTTAGGATTCAGTGAATTAACTTAGACAATACATGCAAAGTGCATTGACCATTATCACATACATAACAAACAGAACTAAAATTTTAGCACGTTTTCTAGGTGTTTGAGTGGATGACTCCAAATAGATGGGTTTATATCTTGAAAAGAATTTAATTAAATGTAAAAATATAAGTGTTGAAATATTCCAAAGATAAATATATTATAAATAATATTAATATTCATTTTAATTAATTTTATTGATTAAATTATTTCAATTAATTTTATTGATTAAATTAATTTATTTATTTTAATTGATTTTAGATATATTCAATGTTTAGGAAAGAAAAAGTACCTCAGTGGATAGAAATCACTGGCTCAAAGTCTTCTAATTTACAAACTTCATTCTCACATTCATAATTCATTCTCCTATTCTAAACCACAGTTCAATGATCACCTTCTCAATTGAGATTTCTCCAGAGCTGAAGATAAAAGGCTATAAATTAAATTCTTTTGTAAAAGAAAGGCATAGTAAAAGCCCAAAGAAGTTACAATATGAATATCAACTATAATTACCAAACTGCACAATACTACTCTTAAATATCGCTCTTACAACTAAGAACAGAGCAGGGAGGAGAGCATGAGGAAAAGATTAACATAAAACAGAGACGAGTGGGGGGAGGGAAAGGGAGAGAGAAGGGAAATTATATGGAAATGGAAGGAGACCCTCATTGTTACAAAAAATTACATATAAGAGGTTGTGAGGGGAAAGCGGGGCGGGGTGGGGGGGAAACAAGGGAGAGAATTGAACAACAGCAGATGAGGTACAGAGGGAAGATGGGAGGGGAGGGGAGGGGGGATAGTAGAGGATAGGAAAGGTAGCAGAATACAACAGTCACTAATATGCCATTATGTAAAAATGTGGATGTGTAACCGATGTGATTCTGCAATTTGTATTTGGGGTAAAAATGGGAGTTCATAACCCACTTGAATCAAATGTATGAAAGATGATATGTCATGAGCTTTTTAATGTTTTGAACAACCAATAAAAAAAAATATTACATGTCACTCTTAAATGTCAACTCCAATTTTTAGTTTTACTATACAAAATATATGAACTAGAAAATATACTTTTATGGCAAGTGGAAAAAGGGGAAATGCTGGTTTAATCTCAAAATACTTTGTAAAAGTTGTATAAACAACTTCTCCTAAATGACTCCTAAGACTCTCAAGAAAAAGGAGAGTGTGACTTTGCCCAACTCACTGTTTGGTAACAAGCCAGATACAAAAGGAGTGGATCTTTGAGGTTTTTCAAAAAAAAAAATTTCAAAAAAGAACTATTCGAGGACCTTACAGCAGAGAAGGGTGAGCCATTTGAGTTACCATCTTCCTCAGGGCCACTTTCACATCCTTGTTTCTCAAAGAATAAATCAAAGGATTGAGGGAAGGAGTGATGACATTGTTTAACACCTGAACAACAGAATCCAGCCAGGGGCTGGAAGCAGGTCTGAGATAGACAAGAATCACAGGTCCATAGACCAAGAGGATGGAGGTCAGGTGGGCACTGCAGGTGGAGAAGGCTCTGCGCCTGCCTTCAGAGGAACGGATTTTCAATATAGAGAGAACAATGCGGGTGTAAGAAAGGAGGATAAGAAGAAAACACACCAGGGCAACCACACCTATGTTGGTGAAACTCACCATCTGTGCTAGAGAAGTGTCTGCACAGGCCAGGGACAGCACCACTGGAATATCACAGAAAAAGCTGTCCACCTCATTGGGCCCACAGTAGGGCAACTTAAAGATGAGAAACGTGAGGATGCTCCCATGTACACAGCCCCCCAGCCATGTGCACACTGTCAGGCTGGTGCACACCCTCTGGTTCATGATGACAGTGTAGCGCATGGGGTGACAAATGGCCACAAAGCGGTCATAGGCCATCACAGTGTACAGGAAACACTCAGTGCCACCCAGGGTGTGGTAGAAGAAGACCTGGGAGGCACAGCCCTGGTAAGAGATGGTGCGGCTTCGCCCCGCCAGGGAGACCATCATCTTGGGGGAGTTCACAGAAGGGAAGAAGATGTCAAACACTGACAGGCTTCCCAGGAAGAAGTACATGGGGGTGTGCAGGCTGGATGAAGCCAGAATGGTGACAAAGATGAGCAGGTTCCCCAGCAGGGCACAGAGGTAGAAGGCCAGAAACAGGACAAAGATCGTGTTCTCCAGCCCTTCAGTGTGAGGAAGTCCCAACAGGATGAACTCCTTCACAGAGGTGTGGTTGTTCATGCTTGGGCACCAGGGAGGCCTGGAAGCAAAGCAGTAATCATGACCTAAGACCTGGAGGATGGGAGAACACCTTCCCACAGAGCGATTTCTCCCCCAGGCAGTGGCTGCCAGCAAGGCTGAGGAGGAAAAGAGATCACCAATAAATCTTGACTTGTATTTAAAGTATGTGTCAAATTTGACCATAGCTTTTTCACATGTTAAATGAAAAAATAATATTAATTTTCATAATCAGCAATTATATTATAGTAGTCAAGTCTTATCACCAATTTAATTTAGGTTCTTCCAATCTGCTTTGTCATCAAACACACACATTTCAGAGGCACCTACCTTCCCCCCCCAAAAAGGGAGCCTTTTAGTATCAAATTGTTGTAAACAGGTCAACTACCCAAATAGAAAAATCTGAACCTAAACAGAAATTATATACACCTTGCTACTCATGTTTACTCTCAACAGTACTCTTGATTGTCATCATCATTTGTATTCAAGAGAAGCACATACAGATCACATTTATATTCACACATATACTGAAAGAGGATCAAATCTGGAGGAAGGTATTGCATATGTCATATAAATAACCACAGCACCACAGTAGACATTCTAGGTCCTCAGTGAGATTTTTCTCTGTAATACAAACAATTGCAAATTTTAATATTCTTAGTACTATTTAGCTTTGTTAATTAATATCTGTACCAGATACTCCTAAGAAACTAGTTGAATGTTATTCTCAAGTTACAATTTCTTCATTTTTTTAGATTCCATTTTATTCAAATCATCAATATGTTGCCACAAAATAAAACTAATTTTCCTCTGCTGTGACAATACTTGTTCAGCAAAAATAAAAATAAAAAGATAAATATGAGAATATTATTTTACAGACTACAACTCTGTACCTTTCTGGCATCATTTCATTTTGATAAGGGTAAAGTTTTATGTCACAAATAAAATTCTCAGTAAATTCGATGAATGGCAAGGATGAAGATGTGGAGAAAGCTGGAACTTTGCAGACCACTGCTGTGCTCAGTGTAACAGCCAGGTCCTGTGCAGCTGGTCCTGATCTACCTGTTGGAATAGACTGAGATCCTATCAAAGATAACAACTAGATGTGAAAAGACTCTTTTCCAGCCCAAATGCTATTCAAAATTCAACTGTGGGATTTGGCAAGCTATTCAATTTCATACACTTTGTTTTCTATATTTCTGATAAAAATTAAGAATGAATAAAAGAAAGAGCCATTCTTTGGAAAGCCCACTTTAGAGTTACAGAAAATTGATGCCTCACCCTAATCTGATTACCACCCTGCATCAGGGGACTTGAGCAAATTAGCCTCCCTGAGCCTCATTTGTTCAAAAGAAAAAAATGATTATTTTGTGCCTCAGAGAATATTTGTGAGCATTGAGATAAGGAAGATGTAATGCTTCACTTAGTCATTTGCACTAAGTAGTAAATGTATAATAAACATACTTTAATAATTAAGCTTTGTGCATGTAGGACTGAGGTAAAGGTGATAATGTAATAGTAAATGCATTGCTGGTGCCATTAAGATATAATTACAAATGGATTTTGAAGGGTCCTTAGAGTTTTTAAAAATATTTTATTCATTTATTTATTTTTTAAACTAACACCTAAAAATAGTATATTCTTATTAGATTCTAATGTTTTCCAAAGCAAAGAAAGACACACAGGGCAAGAGAATGTTATTTTCTTGAGATTCAAAACATTGTGCTATGTAAATAAATTGGCAGAATCAAAGAACATTTTGTGACCTAAACATGTGTAAATACTTCCTTTAATCCAAACCCCTATGTTTCTGGCTCAGTAACTCATACTACTAAGTGGTACAGGTGTCTGGTCCAAACCTGACTCAAACAAAGTGCAAGTATCACAAATTATCTTAGATACACTCAAATTCTCCCCACATGTCCTGTGCAGCAGTATTCAACACCACACCTCCATGCACAGCTGTCTTCAAGGATGGATCTCACAATGGTCCAAGGAAAAAATTACTAAGAACAGGCTTCACCTCATTGTGCAGAGAGTCATTTAGAAACTGAATTTCTACCACAGAAGATTTAAAGTAGAACTCACAGGATCATTTCTAAGAAAAATAGAAGACATAATTGTTCTCCTGCAAAAAGAGTTAACTATATGTTTCCTTCAACTCTAAGTATTAAAATGTATATGATTAGATTTCATAAATTTTTCAAGTTTTCCCATTACCACACTCACTGAATTTTGCATTCTATCACCTAGTCCTTAATAAGACAATGGAAATATTCCCAACTATTAAAGGAAGTTCTCATATAAATGAAATGTGTAGTAGAGTGGCAATAATTTCTAATTTTACTGAAAGTTAGGATTTCTGAGCAAAGAAACTATTTCCTTTCATGTCACCTACTTCCCCCTACAAGCCATTCTGTGCACACACATGCACGTGCACAAACACACGCAGACATACCCCTTCCCCTCCGTGGCTTCCTCGGTGTTGGCTCACTACTAGATCACTGAACCCTGTGACAGTAAGACTCTCTTTGGGCCCAGGAGTCTCTTCCTTGCATGAGTTGAGCAGGTGAAGTGACCAGGACACACAGCACCTCAGGAGGATGAAGTAGAGCAGAGAGCAGTATAAGAATAAGATGAGTAGAAGCAGGCAGAGCTTCATACCTACCAGCTGATGGAAAGCACTTATGATTTGGGTAGAGAAGGTTTGTCCTAAACCTATAGCAAGAAGAATGAGTTCCTAAAGCCTGAACTCTATTTTGCATATTGCAAGGTATAGAGCCAAGGTTTTGTACTTTATCCTCTTGAAAGCAAAACATACATTTTATACTCAGCTGGTACTAGTCTGGCCCTTAAATTCTGAATTCATAATGACTTTGAACTCAAAAATATTAATCGACTTGGATTCTTTTGAAACAATATCCCCAGTGGCCCAATCCCCAGACTCAAGAATCATTAATGAGCAAAGGGAATAATCATAAGCTTTTGTTTCTTCCTTTATAGCTTGTCCCATTCTCTTCCTCATTATTTTATAATCTGACATGTTGATTATTGAAGTATTAGAGATGTCTGTCTGTAACCTTCTAGTTTTGTGAAATGTTATCCATCATCCTGTAGTGCAATAGGACATCAGAACTTCTTGAGCCTGTCTATGATTTAGGACTTATAGATTAAACTTTCCCTAGTAAAAATGGTTGTTATTGAAAAGAGTAAAAGTAACAAATGCTGACAAGGATTTGGAGTAAAGGGAATCTTTGCACACTATTGGCAGGAGTGTGAGTTCAATCACTGTGAAAAATAGCATGGATTTTTTTTTTCCAAAATAATTGAAAATAGAATTACCATAGGATTGAGAAATCCTGCCACTTGGAATATATTCAAAGAAATTAAGTTAGTGAGTCAAAGAGACATCTGCCATCATATATCCATTGCAGCATTATTCCCAGTAGAAAAGAAACAGAAACAATCTAAATGTCCATTAACTGATGAAAGCATAAAGAAAATGTCTTACATGATTTATCCACACACACACACACAAAAAAAAATGGAATGAAGATCTATCATTTGCAACAACATGATTGGAACAGGAGATCACTATGTTACCGAAATAAGCCAGACACAGAAAGACAAGTACCATATGATCTCACTCTTATTTGGGACCTAAAATAATCGATCTCATGGAAGTTGAAAGTAGAATGATGGTTACCAGAGGACAGGAAGAGTAGACGGTAGGTAAAATGCTAATCAGTGGGTACTAAGTTACATTATACAGGAATAAGAAGTTCTGTTTTACTTTTGTCCTATTGGGGGATTTTAGATTACAATTCCATGCTGTCCATTTCCTAAAGTTAGAAGAAAAAAATTAAAAGTTTTCACCATAAAGAAATGATACATGAGAAGATAGGTATGTTTAACCTGATTAAAATTTATACAAAATACACTCAACATTTTCTGGTACCCATTAATATGTACAATTCATTATGCTTTTATGCAGAAGTTTAAAAATAAGTTGAAAAAATTAAAAACAAGATTTAGTCAGAGTGCACAAGGGTATATGAGGAGGTCTGTGAGCAAATTATTTTTACTGGCTGCCTCTAAAACAAGCATAGACCTATTAAAAATGTTAAGGCTAACCCCCCTTTCAAAATAATGTAAAAGCAAAATAGTGGCCTTTGTAATGAGGTTTAAGTAACATTAAAGATATTCTTACAAGTGCTTCATTTTTAAAATTTTTAAAATTTATTTTAGTTAGTTATACATGACAGTAGAATGTATTTTTGCACCTTGGTATATCATACATAGATAGGCTATGCTTTTTCATTTTTCTGATTGTACATGTTGTAGAATCCTGTTGGTCATGCCAGAAGGAATACAGACTCCCTCTCCATGGTTTTGAACTAATAACTGCTGCATAACAAGAATCTTTCTTCCTCTAAAATCTTATGCAGCCTGTTTAAGGCTCTTTTATTTTATCTCTGCATCCTCATTAGATGTCACTTTTCTTTAAAATAAAAATATAGAGTTTAGAAAGCTCCAATAATTGCCAAAGTTTACTCCAATAGTTAATTGTACAACTTGGACATGAATTTCAGTCTGTCTACACTTACAAGTACTGGATTCTAACTAAATGGAATATATATTTTGAGTCCCAATTTTGATAAAAGAAAAACATCTTGAGTCATATGTTTATATTCATTTTCCTGTTCTTTAACTTTGTTTTCAAAAGGCCGAGAGTCACCAGGCATGATGGCACATGCGTATAGTCTCAGGGATTCAAGAGGCTAAGGCAAAAGGAGGATTGCAAGTTTGAGGCCACCCTCATAAACTCAGTGAGGCCCTAAGCAACTTTGTGAGACTCTGTCTCAAAATAAAAAGGACTGGAGATGTTGCTCAGTGGTTAGGCACCCCTGTGTTTGAAGCCCAATACCAAAAAAAAAAAAAAGGAGAAAATAGGTTATTAGAACAGCTTTAATTTTTTTTGACCAGCAATGATGGTTTTGAACAACTTTATTGACATATAAATCACACATTGTAAAATGGTGTTTCCATCCCTACTTTTCCAAGGATTCTTCATACTGCTTTCTTTTTTTTTTTAATTAATTTTTATTGTAGGTTGTTCAAAACATTACATAGTTCTTGATATATCATATTTCACACTTTGATTCAAGTGGGATATGAGCTCCCATTTTTACCCCATATACAGATTGCAGAATCACTTCAGTTGCACAACCATTGATTTACATATTGCCATTCTGGTGTCTGTTGTATTCTGCTGCCTTTCCTATCCTCTACTATCCCCCCTCTCCCCTCCCCTCCCCTCTTCTCTCTCTACCCCCTCTACTGTAATTCATTTCTCCCCCTTATATTTTTCCTCCTTTCCCCTCACTTCCTCTTGTATGTAATTTTGTATACCCCTGAGGGTCTCCTTCCATTTACATGCAATTTCCCTTCTCTCTCCCTTTCCCTCCCACCTCTCATCCCTGTTTAATGTTAATCTTCTTCTCATGCTCTTCGTCCCTACTCTGTTCTTAGTTACTCTCCTTATATCAAAGAAGACATTTGGCATTTGTTTTTAAGGGATTGGCTAGCTTCACTTAGCATAATCTGCTGTAATGCCATCCATTTCCCTCCACATTCTATGATTTTGTCATTTCTTAATGCAGAGTAATACTCCATTGTGTATAAATGCCACATTTTTTTATCCATTCGTCTATTGAAGGGCATCTAGGTTGGTTCCACAGTCTTGCTATTGTGAATTGTGCTGCTATGAACATGGATGTAGCAGTGTCCCTATAGTGTGCTCTTTTTAGGTCTTTAGGGAATAGACTGAGTAGTGGAATAGCTGGATCAAATGGTGGTTCCATTCCGAGCTTTCCAAGAAATCTCCATACTGCTTTCCAAATTGGCCGCACCAATTTGCAGTCCCACCAGCAATGTACAAGAGTAACCTTTTCCCCACATCCTCGCCAGCACTTGTTGTTGTTTGACTTCCTAATGGCTGCCAATCTTACTGGAGTGAGATGGTATCTTAGGGTGGTTTTGATTTGCATTTCTCTGACTGCTAGAGATGGTGAGCATTTTTTCATATACTTGTTGATTGATTGTATGTCCTCCTCTGAGAAATTTCTGTTCAGGTCCTTGGCCCATTTGTTGATTGGGTTATTCGTTATCTCATTGTCTAATTTTTTTAGTTCTTTGTATATTCTGGATATTAGGGCTCTGTCTGAAGTGTGAGGAGTAAAGATTTGTTCCCAGGATGTAGGCTCCCTATTTACCTCTCTTATTGTTTCTTTTGCTGAGAAAAAACTTTTTAGTTTGAGTAAGTCCCATTTGTTGATTCTAGTTATTAACTGTTGTGCTATGGGTGTCCTATTGAGGAATTTGGAGCCCGACCCCACAGTATGTAGATCATAGCCAACTTTTTCTTCTATCAGACGCCATGTCTCTGATTTGATATCAAGTTCCTTGATCCACTTTGAGTTAACTTATGTGCATGGCGAGAGAAAGGGATTCAGTTTCATTTTGTTGCATATGGATTTCCAGTTTTCCCAACACCATTTGTTGAAGATGCTATCCTTCTTCCATTGCATGCTTTTAGCCCCTTTATCAAATATAAGATAGTTGTAGTTTTGTGGATTGGTTTCTGTGTCCTCTATTCTGTACCATTGGTCCACCTGCCTGTTTTGGTACCAGTACCATGCTGTTTTTGTTACTATTGCTCTGTAGTATAGTTTGAAGTCTGGTATAGCTATACCGCCTGATTCACATTTCCTGCTTAGAATTGTTTTTGCTATTCTGGGTCTTTTATTTTTCCATATGAATTTCATGATTGCTTTCTCTATTTCTACAAGAAATGCCGTTGGGATTTTGATTGGCATTGCATTAAACCTATAGAGAACTTTTGGTAATATCGCCATTTTGATGATGTTACTTCTACCTATCCATGAACAGGGTATATTTTTCCATCTTCTAAGATCTTCTTCTATTTCTCTCTTTAGGGTTCTGTAGTTTTCATTGTATAAGTCTTTCACCTCTTTTGTTAGGTTGATTCCCAAGTATTTTATTTTCTTTGAGGATATTGTGAATGGTGTGGTTGTCCTCATTTCCATTTCAGAGGATTTGTCGCTGATATACAGGAATGCCTTTGATTTATGCGTGTTGATTTTATATCCTGCCACTTTGCTGAATTCATTTATTAGCTCTAATAGTTTCTTTGTAGACCCTTTTGGGTCTGCTAGGTATAGAATCATGTCATCTGCAAATAGTGATAATTTGAGTTCTTCTTTTCCTATTTTTATGCCTTTAATTTCTTTCATCTGTCTAATTGCTCTGGCCAGTGATTCGAGAACTATGTTGAACAGAAGTGGTGAGAGAGGGCATCCCTGTCTTGTTCCAGATTTTAGAGGGAATGCCTTCAGTTTTTCTCCATTCAGAATGATGCTAGCCTGAGGCTTAGCATAGATTGCTTTTACAATATTGAGGTATGTTCCTGTTATCCCTAGTTTGTCTAGAGTTTTGAACATAAAGGGATGCTGTACTTTGTCGAATGCTTTTTCCGCATCTATCGAGATGATCATATGGTTCTTATTTTTAAGCCTATTGATGTGGTGAATAATATTTATTGATTTACGTATATTGAACCAACCTTGCATCCCAGGGATAAATCCTACCTGATCATGGTGCACAATTTTTTTGATATGTTTTTGTATCCGGTTCGCCAGAAGTTTATTGAGGATTTTTGCATCTAGGTTCATTAGAGATATTGGTCTGTAGTTTTCTTTCTTTGAAGTGTCTTTTTCTGGTTTTGGGATCAGGGTTATGTTGGCCTCATAGAATGAATTTGGAAGTTCTCCCTCTTTTTCTATTTCCTGAAATAGCTTGAAAAGTATTGGTATTAGTTCCTCTTTAAAGGTTTTGTAAAACTCTTCTGTATACCCATCCGGTCCTGGGCTTTTCTTAGTTGGTAGTTTTTTGATGGTATCTTCTATTTCCTCAATTGAGATTGGTCTGTTTAGGTTGTCAATATCCTCCTGACTCAATCTGGGCAAATCATATGACTTAAGAAATTTATCGATGCCTTCACTATCTTCTATTTTATTGGAGTATAAGGATTCAAAATAGTTTCTGATAATCTTCTGTATTTCTGAAGTGTCTGTTGTGATATTGCCTTTTTCATCCTGTATGCTGGTAATTTGAGTTCTCTCTCTTCTTCTCTTCGTTAGCGTGGCTAAGGGTCTGTCGATTTTATTTATTTTTTCAAAGAACCAACTTTTAGTTTTGTCAATTTTTTCAATTGTTTCTTTCGTTTCGATTTCATTAATTTCAGCTCTGATTTTAATTATTTCTTGTCTTCTACTTCTTTTGCTGTTGTTTTGCTCTTCCTTTTCTAGGATTTTGAGTTGAAGTATTAGATCATTTATTTGTTGGTTTTTTCTTTTTTTAAGGAATGAACTCCAAGCAATAAATTTTCCTCTTAGAACCGCTTTCAATGTGTCCCATAGATTCCGATATGTTGTGTCTGTGTTTTCATTTATCTCTAAGAATTTTTTAATTTCCTCCTTGATGTCTTCTATAACCCATTGATCATTCAGTAACCTATTGTTCATTCTCCAAGTGATGCATGATTTTTCCTTACTTCTTTTATTGTTAATTTTCAATTTCATTCCATTATGATCCGATAAGATGCATGGTATTATCTCTACTCCTTTATATTGTCTAAGAGTTGCCCTGTGACATAATATATGATCTATTTTTGAGAAGGATCCATGTGCTGCTGAGAAAAAAGTGTAACTGCTTGATGTCGGGTGGTATATTCTATATATGTCAATTAAGTCTAGGTTATTAATTGTGTTATTGAGCTCTATAGTTTCCTTATTCAACTTTTGTTTGCAAGATCTGTCCAGTGGTGAGAGAGGTGTGTTGAAGTCTCCCATGATTATTGTATGGTGGTCTATTAGACTCTTGAACTTGAGAAGAGTTTGTTTGATGAACATAGCTGCACCATTGTTTGGGGCATATATATTTATGATTGTTATGTCTTGTTGGTGTATGGTTCCCTTGAGAAGTATGTAGTGTCCCTCTTCATCCCTTTTGATTAACTTTGGCTTGAAATCTATTTTATTTGATATGAGTATGGACACTCCTGCTTGTTTCCGAAGTCCATATGAGTGATATGATTTTTCCCAACCTTTCACCTTCAGTCTATGTATGTCTTTTCCTATCAAATGCGTCTCCTGAAGGCAGCATATTGTTGGGTCTTGTTTTGTGATCCATTCTACTAGCCTGTGTCTCTTAATTGGTGAGTTTAAGCCATTAACATTTAGGGTTATTATTGAGATTTGGGTTGTTCTTCCAGCCATATTTGTTTATTTATGTTACTAAACATGGTTTGTTTTCCTCTTTGATTATTCCCCCCCCCCCTTTACTGTACTACCTCCCGCTGCTGGTTTTCATTGATATTTTCCATTTCCTCTTCCTGTAATATTTTGCCGAGGATGTTTTGAAGAGATGGTTTTCTAGCTGCAAATTCTTTTAACTTTTGTTTATCATGGAAGGTTTTAATTTCATCTTCCATCCTGAAGCTTAATTTCGCGGGATACACAATTCTTGGTTGGAACCCATTTTCTTTCAGTGTTTGAAATATGTTATTCCAGGATCTTCTAGCTTTCAGAGTCTGTGTTGAAAGATCAGCTGTTATCCTGATTGGTTTACCCCTAAATGTAATCTGCTTCCTTTCTCTTGTAGCTTTTAAAATTCTCTCCTTATTCTGTATGTTGGGCATCTTCATTATAATGTGTCTAGGTGTGGATCTCTTATGATTTTGCACATTCGGCGTCCTGTAGGCTTCTAGGATTTGGGATTCTGTCTCATTCTTCAAGTCTGGGAAGTTTTCTTGTATTATTTCGTTGAATAGATTGCTCATTCCTTTGGTTTGGACCTCAATACCTTCCTGTATCCCCATGACTCTTAAGTTGGGTCTCTTTATGTTATCCCATATTTCTTGAATGTTCTGCTCATGGTTTCTTAACAGCTTTGCTGAGCTGTCTATGTTCTTCTCCAGTTGAAATACTTTGTCTTCATTGTCTGATGTTCTATCTTCTAAGTGTTCTACTCTGCTGGTAGTATTCTCAATTGAGTTTTTAAGTTGGTTTATTGTTTCCTGCATTTCCAGGATTTCTGTTTGTTTGTTTTTTATAACCTCTATCTCCCTGTATAATTGATCTTTTGCTTCTTGGATTTGTTTATGTAATTCATTGTTGAAGTGGTCTTTCATTGTCTGATTTTGCTGTCTAATGTCTTCCTTGAGACTCCAGATCATCTGAAGCATGTATATCCTGAATTCTTTATCTGACATTCCATCTGCTGCAGATATTACCTCTTCTAAATTTGAGTTGACCTGCATTGCTTGTGGTCCTTTCTTTCCTTGTCTTTTCATACTGATCGCGTTTCTTTCTGCTTGGTGAAACTGTTGTGTTATTGATTTCTCCCCCTATGTATTTATATTGCTCTTGTATAGGTGCAAAGTCTCCCTCGCAGGCTTTGGCAGTGGTTCTGCCCCTCCTCCATTTGAGGCAATGTGCCTACCACGCCGGGAGGCCGCTGTACCTGTACTTTCGATGGGCCTGTTCTTTCGGTGGTCACCGGTCCGCCTACCTTGCAGGCGTGAGCAGCGGCTTTGCCCCTCCGCTGGCCACTAGGCCTGTTCTGTCTGTCGGTTGCAGGTCTGTCTACCTAAAAGGCGCTGGTGGCGGCTCTGCCCCTCCCCCGACCGGGGCGATGTATCTGGCGGGCCACTGGGCCTGTTTTGTCGGTGGTCACAGTTCCGCGTACCTTGCACACGCGTGGAGCAGCTGTGTCCCTCTGAGAGTGCTGGGCCTGACCTGCCGGTGGGTGGCAAGTGCGCCTACCTTGCAGGCGCGGGGGTGGCTCTGCCGTTCCGCAGGTCACTGGGCCTGATCTGCTGGTGAGTCACAGGTCTGCCTACGTTGCAGGCACCCGGCGGCTCTGCCCCTCCCCCAACCGGGCGGGGCGATGTGTCTGGCCGGCCTCTAAGCCTCTTCTGTTGGTGGTCAGGGTTCTGCCTACCTAGCAGGCTCGTGGGGCAGCTGTGCCCCTCCGCAGTTTGTTGGGCCTGACCTGCCGGTGGGTGGCAAGTGCGCCTACCTTGCATACTGCTTTCATATTCATAGAATCTGCCTCTTAGAGAGTAGAATGAAATGATTAGAGTGAAAGAAGCAGGGGGAGGGAAGAGTGGATGGTAAAGAGAGGTGTTATGTTATATGCATGTACAAATATGCCACAATGAAACCCACTGTTCTGCATAATTAATATGTAGCAATAAGTATATATTTTTAAATCTACCTCTTGGAACTATGTGATTTAATCAATAAAAGGAAAGTACTTGAACACTGTCATATACTTGTTAACAGTTTTCAATGTTCACTCTTTTCTAAGTGTTTGGATAAATCTAAATCAATGGGTCCCTGCCTTGAAATGAATTTGATTCAATTTAGAAATACAGCTGTTGGACTGGGGTTGTGTCTCAGTGGTAGAGCGCTTGCCTAGCATGTGTGAGGCCCTGGGTTTGATCCTCAGCACCACATAAAAATAAATAAACAAATAAAGGTGTTGTGTACAACTACAACTAAAAAATAAATATTAAAAAATACCTTGCATTAAAAAAAGAAATATAGCTGTAGAATTAATCCAAAAATAAGCAATAAGTTTTTTAGTGTTTAATTTCAATTAATTGCACACATGTAAGATTTTTTGAGAAATAGAGTACCTACAAATATAGAGATCTCTTTGTGAAAGTCTTTTCTCTACAAATTAATAAAATCCATTTTTACAGTTTATAAAATAGAATGATGGACCAGCTTCTTTTCTTAGTTTTTCTTCACATTTTTATTGGTGCATTATAGTTGTACAAATAATAATGAGGTTTGTTGTTACACATTTGTACATACACACAATATAATTGGCCAATGTCTCTTGCCAGCAATCCCCCGCACTTTTCTTCTCCCCACTCCCTGGTACCTTACCTCTATTCTACTGATTTCCCTTTTTTTGAATGTGATCATCGTCTACCCTTTCTTTCCTTTTTCTTCTCTAGCTTCTACATATGAGAGAAAACATATGACCCTTAACCCTCGGAATTTGGTTTATTTCACTTAACATAATAGTCTTTAAGTTTCATCCATTATTCTGCAAATGACACAATTTCATTTTTCTTTATGGCTGAATAAAACTTCATTGTGTATATATAACATATTTTCTTTATTTATTCATCTGTTGATGGCTGATTCCGTAGTTTGGCTTTTGTGAATTGTGCTGCTGTAAACATGGGTATGCATGTATCTCTATAGTATGCTGATTTCAGGTCTTAGGGATAAATACCAAGGAGTGGTTTATCTGGGTCATATGACTAGTCTTTTGAAGAACATACATACTGATTGATCAGATTTTTTTCTAAGAAATGATGAACCATATCCAACATCAGACTTATCTCATTGCCAAAAGTAACAATAATAATGCTCCAAATTGAATTATATTGTAGCCAGAAGATATGACTAAAGCCAAAAAGGTTGCAAATTGAGTGTTGTCAGGGGAGAAAAGTTAAACAGCTTAGAGCATGTAAAATAGAGTCAAGGGAACTTGTTAAATCAACTCCCAGATGTATCCATGGCTGAACTTTTGAACAGAGCTGTCTTTACGAACCACGTGGGTTCATGCTGACCTGGTGAGCAGGGTAAACTGTAACTCCTGAAATGAAATACATGTCCTGACACTGTGTGAAACATTCCCCTTGCTTCTTGAGACTCCCAATGCCCCATATTCAATGATGCTTGATTTGGTATCTTTCTATTTAAATCATAAGAGCCCCCCAAAAACATAACTCTTGTTTTTCTTGACGAGGTGGTTTTTATTACAAACTGATATTTACCATATTTACCAAACTGTGCAATCATACTTTTAAATTCATTCCTATAGACTCCAAAATGTATCTTTATTGAAATGCCAGAGTGAAAATGATTTCATGCATGTATGAGGATGTTGGGATGAATCCAATGACTATATATAACTATAAAGCTCTAATAAAAAAATTCACTAAGAAATAAAAAGAAAGGCCAGAGTGATGCTATAGTAAAATAAAATAAGGAACAGATTTTGAAAGGAAAGAAGAAAGAAAGAAGAGGGCAATGCTAGAATAAGACAATCCATGATCCATAAAATTATTATAGCCATAGGATAAATGGTCTGAAAAGAGTTCCTACGAGCACAGACCTGGTGGAACAGAAAATATATGTTGTTTTGGCAAATTAAAAAAGGAGAAAATCCTGAGTTAATCAGAAAATTTTCTTTGAAAGGGGAAATCTATATCTCTGCCACCAATTCTCTACTGCATGGTATTTTTGATTCCTAATAAATGAGGAATACCTTTTCTCAGCTCACTATTTTTGGCAATGATTCTGATATAAGGGAAGTGAACCAGAAAAAAATCCCCAAAGAGTTTCAGAGAACTATTCTGTTACCTTATAACACAGAAGGGTGGATCACATGAAATAACACTTTCCTCAGGGCCATTTTCACATCCTTGTTTCTCAAAGAATAAATCAAAGGATTGAGGGAAGGGGTGACAATACTGTTTAACACCTGAACAACAGAATCCAGCCAGGGGCTGGAAGCAGGTCTGAGATAGACAAGAAACACAGGTCCATAGAACAAGAGGATGGAGGTCAGGTGGGCACTGCAGGTGGAGAAGGCTCTGCGCCTGCCTTCTGAGGAACGGATTTTCAATATAGAGAGAACAATGCGGGTATAAGAAAGGAGGATAAGAAGAAAGCACACCAGGGCAACCACACCTATGTTGGTGAAACTCACCATCTGTGCTAGAGAAGTGTCTGCACAGGCCAGGGACAGCACCACTGGAATATCACAGAAAAAGCTGTCCACCTCATTGGGCCCACAGTAGGGCAACTTAAAGATGAGAAACGTGAGGATGCTCCCGTGTACACAGCCCCCCAGCCATGTGCACACTGTCAGGCTGGTGCACACCCTCTGGTTCATGATGACAGTGTAGCGCATGGGGTGACAAATGGCCACAAAGCGGTCATAGGCCATCACAGTGTACAGGAAACACTCAGTGCCACCCAGGGTGTGGTAGAAGAAGACCTGGGAGGCACAGCCCTGGTAAGAGATGGTGCGGCTTCGCCCCGCCAGGGAGACCATCATCTTGGGGGAGTTCACAGAAGGGAAGAAGATGTCAAACACTGACAGGTTTCCCAGGAAGAAGTACATGGGGGTGTGCAGGCTGGATGAAGCCAGAATGGTGACAAAGATGAGCAGGTTCCCCAGCAGGGCGCAGAGGTAGAAGGCCAGAAACAGGACAAAGATCGTGTTCTCCAGCCCTTCAGTGTGAGGAAGTCCCAACAGGATGAACTCCTTCACAGAGGTGTGGTTGTTCATGCTTAGGCACCAGGGAGGCCTGGAAGCAAAACAGTGATCATGACCTAAGACCTGGAGGATGGGAGAACACCTTCCCACAGAGCGATTTCTCCCCCAGGCAGTGGCTGCCAGCAAGGCTGAGGAGGGAAAGAGATCAGTAATTAATCTGGGCTTAAATTAAGTAATGTGTTAAATTGGTCTTGGAGTGATATTTTCCCCAAGTTAAGTGAGATAAGAGAATGATTTATACTTGGCAAATGACTTATAGTAATCTAATAAAGACTTATTGCCAATTGAATTTAAATTGTCTGGTTCATCATCAAATACACTTGCATATTTCAAAGAGGATCCTTATCCTCTACCATCTTCAAGAAAAGTTTATTACAGGTACAATATCATTTTAGTATCAGCCATGTCATAGCTTGTTTGTAAATAGACCAACTACCTAAATATATACACAGAAAAAATAAATAGAAATTGTGTATAATGATTTGCTTATTTTTACTTCAATAATACTCTACTTTATCTTTCATTTATATTCAACTGATAAGAATATGATGCATATCCAAAACCTACTCACACATGCAAAACTAGGTAGAGCCTAGAAGGTGCTGCATAGATGATATAAATAACTACAACATCCCACCGGAAATTCTGTTCTCAGCTCACTTTTATTTCTGTACTACAGAACTCAGGAATGCAAATTTCAATAGTATTAATAATATTTAACTTCACTAACTAATATCAGAACTAAATAAACCTAAGATACAATTTGAATTACCTTTTCTGAAACCCAAATTTCTCATTCTCTTTTTTACATCTCATTTGCATCTTAACTCCCTACAAGATATGCCTAATTTTCCTTTACTCTGAGCAAGGTATGTAAACACAAAATAATCTTATAAACCTATTCATAGTGCTTCTCTGTTACCCTGTCCTGCATTACTTTAATTTTGGCAAGGATAAAGGCTTACACTGTGAATAATATCTCAATATAATCTCACACACATTCATTTTCTATTTGCCTAGCAGAAGTATATAGATGAATACAATAATGAAAATCTCACTCTGGAGTTATATAAAATGATTTCTAACCTGACCTAATTTTACCATTTACTACTTTACTTCTATGCCTTGAACAAATTACTTAGCCTCTCTGATCCTTCTCCACTCAAAAGAAAAACACAATATTTCCTGTCTCATAGTGTCTTTGTGAGACATCAATAAAACAATGAATACTTTGCATAGCATTTGGCACTTAGTTGCAAACACTTAATAAAACTGCAACCAAGTAATCCTTGTGCATAAGACTGAGAAAAGTGTGATAATGTAGTAATAACAAAATCATTACAGTTGTATATAATTAGAAATGGACTCTGAAGGATTTATAGGATTTTAAAAAGAAGAAAATGTTGTTCTTCAGAATCTAAAAATGTGTTTTATAAATAAATTGACAGAATTAAATGAAGATATTGTAGTTTAGACATGTGTGTACTCTCCCTTTAATCAGATCCTCTCTATTTCCACCTCAGCAACCAGATTCGCTCTGATAAATGGCACAGGTGTCTGGTTCAAACCTGCACCAGGCAAACTGCAAATATCCCAAATTGCCTTGATACACTCAAAATTCTCCTTACATGTCCTCTACAGGGAGTCTTTCATACCACACCTCCGTACACACCTGTCCTCAAGAAAGAATCTCACATCAGCCAAGAGAAAAATATCTAAGCACAGTCTTCACCTCATCATGAAAAGAGTAATTTGGAAACACTCAATTTCTGCCACAGAAGATTTTAAGTAAAATGTACAGGATCACCTCTCAGGGAAACCGATGGAGTCATCCTTCTGCAGAGAGAGCAAACTAGATTTTGTCTCTAATATTAAACCCTAGCATTTTATATTTTGAAAAAAATTTTGAATTCTTTACCATCACTACACTCATTGATTTTTGCATTATCCTTTTGTCACTATGAAATGAAAATATATACCGTCTATTAAAGAAAGTTGTCATAGTGATAAAATGAATAGATGTCGAGCAAGAATGATTATTAATGTTTATCTTAACTGAAAAATAGAATTCCTGAACAGATAACCTATGTCCTTCCATGTCACCCACCTTCCCCTACCAACCATTCTTCACACACACACACACACACACACACAGACACACACACTTCCTGCTCCATGGCTTCCTCTGTGCTGGCTCACTACTGGTTCACTGAACTCCACAACAGGTAAGAGTCTCCTCAGGCCCATGAGTCTCCTCCTTGCCTGGGTTGAGCAGGTGAAATGACCGGCACTCAGTGCATCTCGGAGGAGACCAACAAGAGCAGTGTAAACAGAAAAAAACGAAGAGAAGCAGGTGGAGCTTCAGACACCTACCAGCTGATGGAAAACAGTGTGATGTGGGTAGACAGGGTTTTTCCTTAAGTTTCTAGGCCAGAAAAATGTGTTCCTAAAGGCTGAACTCTATTTTGCTTAAGATGCCATGGTGTAGAGCCAAGATTTTGTGCTTTATCCTCTTGAATTCAAGATGTACATTCCACGTTCAGCCCTAGTATTAATCTGGTTCTTAAATTCTGAATTTATAATGACTTTGAGTAATAATGGACCTGGACTCTTCCGAAACAATATCCCCACTGGCTCAGTCTTCCAAAGCAGGAAACATGAAGGAGCAAAGGGAGTAATTAGAGACTTTCATCTCTGGTTTCACTTATTTTCTTATCTCTGGTTCACTCTACCTCATTATTTTATAATTTGATGTATTAATTAAGGAAGTAGCTTGAAAATGTATAACCTCTTTGATTAACAGTCAAAAAAGGAACAGAAATATCATATTTCTTCTACCTCTAGAAATACCATAACATTTATGATTACTATAGTTTTGAAGATTTTTGTCTAATAACTTTGCTATCAGCAATACTTATAAGGATAGAGTTTACTGGTAGTATTTATTACCATATTTTGAAATAACACAGGTTTTCCCCCCAAAAAAAGTTGACAACCAACCATTTTTAATATGCATTTTTGGTTACTCCTCAGGTTAAATATAATTACAAATTTCTATTTATTATTTTTCCTAATAACAACTAAAACCATGTGGTACTGATTGTAAGGTAAGACAAATAGACAAATGGAAGAGAATAGAGAGCACTAAAACACAGCTGTTGGATATATGAAAAACTGATTTAAGTCAAAGATGGAATGAACAGCCATAGAAATGTTTTTCAATAAATTTCAATGGACAGCTGTATCAAGAAGGAAAAAAATAAAACTAATATCTTACCAAATATCATACATAGGATTAAAGTCAATTTGAAGGGTATTATAAATTTGAATCTGTAAGAAAAACAATTTTGCATTTTTTATTAGAGTTTTATACTTCTAGATGATAGCTGGGTTCCTCTTGACAAAATCATACATACATAAAATTCAATTTCAGTTCATGATCTCACCTTTTTCTCTTCCTTCATTCCTCTTCTTTCCCATTCTCCTTCCTCTACTTTGCTTGACTTCCTTTCACTCATCTATATATTTATACTTAATTGGTTCATTTTACTTATACATAAAGGTAAAATTCCCTGTGGTATATCTACATATGCACATAATATTTTTTTTTAGAATTCATTCCACATTGCCTACCTAACCTTTCCCATCTCTCTACTCTGCCTCTTGATCTCCTTCTTCTACTGATCTTCCCTATATCTTGATGACATCCTGTCCTTCCCTCCTCCTTTCCTTTATTTTACTCTAGTTTCCACATGAAAGAAAAAAAAATTCAAATTTTGAGTTTCTTAGTCTGGCTTATTTCACTTAGCACAATGTTCTCCATTCCTGTGCATTTACAATTAAATGCCATGATTTCATTCTTCTTTATGACTGAGTAGTATGCCAAGTATGTATATACCACATTTTCTTGATCCATTTATGATGGGCATTTGGGTTGACCCTATGAATTATCTATTGTGAATTATGCTGCTATAAACATGTGGTAGCTGTATTGCTATAATATGTTGATTTTCATTCATTTAGGAAAATATCAAGGAGCAGGATAGCTGTGTCATATGATGGCTCCATATCTAGTCTTATGAGGAATCTCCATACTGCTTTCAGAGTAGTTATACTAGTCTGCAGTCCCACAACAATATACAAGTGTACCATTTTCCCCATATCCTTGCCAGCATTTATTAATATTTGTATTCTTGACCATTATCATTCTGACTAAAGTAAGATGAAATTTTAAAGCAGCTTTGATTTGCATTTCCCTGATCTCAATAAATGTTAAACATTTTTTATATAGTCATTGACCATTTGTATTTTTTCTTTGGGGAAGTTTCTATTTAGTTCTTTTGCCCATTTATTTATTGGATTAGTTGTTATTTTGGTGTTAAGTTTTTCAAGTTTTTTAAAGCACTTTGACTATTAATCCTTGTCAGCAGAGTAGCTGGCAAAGATTTTCACCCATTCTAGAGTCTCTTTAGCTGTGCCCTTAGTTGTTTCCTTTGCTGTACAGAACTTTTAAATTTGGTGGCACCCAACTTATTGATTGTTGATTTTCTTTATTACAATTTGAGGAACTTTTAAGGATATTGGTGGTCACACCAAGATGATGGAATGCTAACCCTGTTTTCTTAGAGCAGTTGCAATGTTTCTGGTCTAATTCCTAAGTCTTTGATCCATTCTGATTTGATTTTTGTGCAGGGTGAGAGTTTCATTCTTCTACATATAGCTGTGCAGTTCCCCCAGTACCATTCACTAAAGACTGTCTTTTCTACAAAAAAATATTTTTGGCCCTTTTGT
This sequence comes from Callospermophilus lateralis, assembly GCF_048772815.1. Lineage (NCBI taxonomy): Eukaryota > Metazoa > Chordata > Mammalia > Rodentia > Sciuridae > Callospermophilus > Callospermophilus lateralis. Next base: position 104,429,075 of record NC_135306.1, read on the forward strand.
CAAGTATCAGAGGGTTTTAGGTATATGGGTGTGTGTCTGTCTTCTATTCAGTTACCCTGGTCTTCAGGTCTATTTTGATGCCAATACTATGTTGTTTTTGATACTACAGTCCTAGCATGATTTCAGATCAGGTATTGTTTTGCCCCCTGCATCACTTTTCATGTTCAGTATTGTTTTGGCTATTCTGGGTCTCTTATGCTTCCAAATGAATTGAAGGATTGCTTTTTCTAACTCTGTAAAGAATAATATTGGAGCTGGGCATGATGACACACTACTATAATCCCAGCAAGGAGACTGAGGGAGAAAGATCCCAAGTTCAAGCCACCTTCAGCAAATTAGTGAGGCTGTAATCAACTTAGCAAGACCCTGTCTCTAAATAAATAAATAAATAGGGCTGAGGATGTGGTTCAGTGGTTAAACACCCCTGGGTCAATCCCCAGTACCAAAAAAATAAAAGAAGAATGGTACTTATAATTGATATTTTTGATGGGAAATGCATTAAATCTGTATAGAATTTTTGATAGTATAGTCATTTTGAGAATATTAATTCTACCTATCAAAGAACATGGGAGGTCTTTCCATCTTCTAAGGTCTTCTTCAATTTCTTTCTTCAGTATTATATTATTTTCATTATGGAGCTCTTTTTACCTCCTTGGTCATATTAACTCCCAAATGGTTTTGTTGGTGATGGTAGTGGTGGTGGTTTTTCTTTTTTGTTTGTTTGTTTGTTTGTTTCGGTTATTGTGAATGATAGTTTTCCTGATTTCTTCCTCAACTGAACCACTGTGGGAGTATAGGAAAGCCATTAATTTATGGATGTTGATCTTGTTAATGCTACTTTGCTGAACTTATTTTAAGCTCTAGAAGTCTTTTGATGCTGTTATTAGAGTTTTGGGGATCTTCTACTTATAGATTCATGTCATCTGCAAACAGAGATCGTTTGATGACTTCTTTTCCTATTTGTATTCCCTTGATTCTTTTCTCCCACCTAATCATTCTGGTTAATTTTTTCAGGACTATATGTAATATGGTACAATGAACTGCCTTGTCTTATTCTTGAATGCAAAGGAAATGCTTTTTCTCTTTTCAGTATGATTTTGGCTTTTGCTTTGTCATAAATAACATTTATGATGTTGAGGTAAATGTTTTCCATCCCTAGCTTCTCCAGTATTTTTAACATGAATATGTGTTGGATTTCATCAAAGGCCTTTTCTGTATCTGTTGAGATAATCATGTGATTCTTGTCCTTAATTCCATTTAAATGTTGAATTATATTTATTGATTTGCACATGTTGAATCAACCTTGCTTCCCTTGAATGAAACCCAATGAATCATTGTGTATTATCTTCTTGATGTGCTTTTGAATGTGGTCTGACAATATTTTATTAAGAATTTTTGCCCCTATGTTCCTCAGGGATATTAGTCTATAGTTTTCCTTCTTATATGGAGCTTTGTCTAGTTTTAGTATCTGGGTTGCATTGACTTCATAGAATGCATTTGAAAGTGTTCCTTCCAATTTCATGGAATTATTTGAGAAAGACTGCTGTTAGTTCTTCTGTAAAGATCCAGTAGAACTCTGTTGAGAATACATCTGGTTATGGGCTTTTCTTTTTTTTGGAAGGATTTTAATTACTGTTTTAATTTTATTACTTGGTATTGGTTTGTTTAGATTTTCTATTTCTTCCTGGTTCAAATCAAGAAATTTTTCAGCATCTTCTAGATTTTTCAGCTCATCGAAGTATAAACTTTCAAAATACTTTCTGATGATCCTCTGGATTTCAGAGGGTTTGTGGTGATATCTCCTTTTTCATCTCTAATTTTATTTATTTGGTCTTTTCTCTCTATTTATTGGTTAATTTGGCTAAAGGTTTTTCAATCTTATTTATCTCTTCAAAGAACCACATCTTCACTTGAGTATTTTTTCTGAATTCTCAATTTCACTACTTTCAGCTCTAATCTTGATTATTTTCTATCTTCCACTGATGTTAGAATTTTTTTTCTCTTCTTTTTCTAAGGAGGTGGAGCATAAGGTTATTTATTTGGGATTTCTCTGTTCTTTTTTTAATGTAAGCACCCAATGCTATAAATTTTCCTATTAGAGTTGTTTTCATACTGTCCACCATGCTGGGCAAATTTCTGGGAACTTTTAGTCAGCTGCTGGTGACTCTAACATAGTGCTCTCACTACTGAACAGATAGTGGGTGACTTTAACATAGTCCTCTCACTACTGAACAGATCTTCCAAAGACATTATAGAACTAAATAATACAATCAATAATTTAGACAGAACAGACTTATATAGAATATTTCATCCATCAACAAATAAATACACATTCTTCTTGGTGGCACACAGATTCTACTCTGAAATAGACCACAAACCAACTCTTAGTAAATACAAAAAATGGAGATAATATTCTGCATTCTATCAGATCATAATGGAGTGAAATTAGAAATCAATGATAAAATAAGAAATAGAAGCTACTCTAACACCGGGAGACAAAATAATATACTATTGAATGACACATGGATAGCAGAAGAAATCAAGGACGAAATAAAAAATTATACTTAGAGACAAATGAGAATACCTAGAAAACATATCAAAATCTCTGGGACACTACGCAGGCAGTACTAAGAGGAAAGTTCATTGCACTGAGCTCATTTATTGCAAGAATAAAAAGTCAACAAATTAAATGACCTAACATTACATCTCAAAGCTCTAGAAAAATAACAAATCAATACCAAAGCAGTAGAAGATGGGAAATAATTGAAATCAATGAAATTAAAACAAAAAAAAATTTCAAAAAATTAACAGAACAAAACGTTGATTCTTTGAAAAAATAAATAAGAATCCTGTGTCATATGCTTGAAATTTGCTGAGAGAAGATCGTTAGTATTCTCATCACAAATTAATGGTAACAATGTGAGTTGATGGCTGTGTTAATTAACTTGATTGTATCAATCATTTCACAATGTGTACATGTATCAAAATTATCATATTGTACACTTCAAATGTATGTAACTTTGTCAGTTAAAACTCAATAAAACTAGAAAAAAAAGAGAAAGTTTTGGGTTGTCCATCACATAGAATCTCACTGGGTTTTAGCAATGCAGAACCAAAAGTAATTCCATTTCTTACATATATTTTTATTGGTATATTATAATTATACATAATAGTGGGATTCATTATTGTCATATTTGTACACACACATAATATGATAAATCTTATTCCCCAGCACCTTTTCCTCCTCTCCTCATTCTCCTAACCTGCTTACTCTACTCTACTAATATCCTTTCTATTATTATGATTATGATTTTATCATTATTATTATTTTATTAGTGCATTATAATTATACACAAGAGGGATTCATTGTGGTGTATTCATACATGGCCACAGCATAGTTTGGTAGATTTTATTCTTCAGTACTTTCTCAAGCCCTCTCCTCCTCCCTCCCTCCTAATTCCCTTCCTATATTCTATTATTCTCCCTTCCATTTGTGTGGGAATGAAAATCATTTCTTTCTTATTCTTGAAGAAGGTAAAACTTAATAGTCACTACTGACTTCTTGATAGAAAACGCCACAAGTTATTCAATACTCATAAGAGATCCAGTTAATCTTTGAACAACAAATATTTGGGCAGCAATAGTATTTTCTTCCACAGCAATAAGAGAAGAAATTAATGGGTATTTAATTTGGAAAATACAAAATTAACATTTCATAAAGGTAACACATAATTTCATACCTTACAATCCAAGACAGTAAAATGAAAGTTAATAGCATTCATAAATGTATTTAATAGAAGATAGATATTTAAATTAACCAAAATTAATAACATGTATTCATAAAGAGATTTTAAAACATTAACCAGAGCTAAGTCTCAAATAATTATTAAAATAGCATTTAAAGGAAGTATGTTGATATTACATGGATTAAATATGTTTTAATTTAAATGGACACTCAATGTCAGAAAATAGGATGTTGTGATACATTAATTTGAAACTGGCAGAAATATTAATTCAGAGGACCTCATTTCTTCAAAATCCATTCTGTAATGAGCTTTATTCTCCATATACATGTGAAAGGATATATGTTAGTATAAAAGACACACAAAACTGCAATTTTTCTTTTCTAAAATTGACAGTTCTTTGTGCTTCTGACACATCAGATCAGTTTTTCTTGTTTTCACAAACCCTTTTACAATAGCAAAAACACACATTACTTCAGAAGAAGATATGAAGAGATATATACCTTCTCTCTTTTTAGTCAGAATAATTAGTCAGTATAAAGCAAGATTAAAAAAAAAATTACAAAGAAAATGCAAGCATGCTCTAAGGTGAGTGGATTGAAGGTATTAAGACTGGAGTCAGAGAAAAGGAAAGCTCTGACCAGACAAGATGACAACATCCCTTCTTAGCCTGGAACTTGCAGAGTGCAAGCCTGCCAAGCTCCACAGGGAGGGAGTTTAATTAGTAAGATGTTTATCTGAGAAGGAATAGTGCTTTGATTATCCCTGGAGCACAGCAGATCCACAGCAGATCTTTTTGTGATGGCCTATAATCCCCAGAAAGATAAAAATGCATCAAAGAGACTATGAACCTCACCAGAGAATTGTCCCTTTGGGAAACACAGTGGTATTTTCTACTCTTGAAATCAAAGGAGACATCAGGAAAAAAAGTTAATCATTCCCTGCAGAAGACGTCTTCAACCTAGAGTGTCATGCTTATTTATTTTGGAAATTAATTTTTGGCTACATAGAATGACTTAAGTAACAATGCCCCATCAAAGCGAAACCAACTTTAATAGGCACACTTGGATATAATTCTGAGTATTTATCACAATGTAGAAACACTATCTCCATCAATGAGAAATCTAGAGCCAAGGCAGTACCTCCTGAGATATCAAACATATTTTAAACTCTATTAACTCTAAAAAAGAGTTTGTTTCTGTAATGTTTTCTTCCGTTTTCAACTATGCAAGGAAAAAATAATACTGCTCATCAAAGACTAAGAATTCTTTCAGCTTTGGATTCTGCCTTTTGATACAAAGCTTAGTCATAAAATTGGTAAGTAGCAAAAAATGTAAAAATCTCAGTATTTTTCATTGCTGAGCATTTTAGGGATGATTACAATGTATTTGTGCTCACAGTTTTGATTTGCTTCATTCTTCTGTAGCTTTGGGTTAGATTGCCTTAGTCATGAGCTAGTTAACATTTGCATGGTCTTATAAAGGACTCAAAATGCTTTAAAATCATAAATGAATGAAATGCTTTCTCCATAAACCTTGATATTATTCCGAAGCATCCAATTCAATTCCAGCGAGTTTTGCAATAGAAAAGTTTCTTTCAGAGACCCCAAAATGAAAATTGTTACAGATATCAATCTATATGACAGAAGCATCTTGGAATTTAGTGAAGCAGTAGTTTTTCTTACATTTCTTCAAAGTTTTTTCTTACTTTTCTCCTTAAAAAAATAATTCCAAGGACTTCCAGTCTTCTCACGTAAGGAAAAAATATTGAGTCTGAGATATGGAGTAATAGAAATATTAGAAACTGTAAGAAAAATTTCAGACTATATACTTAATCTCTACTTTAGAAGCACAATTTTGTTTCATAAAAAGTATATTATTATGTTTAATTCAGTCCTGAAAATTCCAACACCAGAGACACAGTTTAGTATCACTTTACTACTTAATTAGATCTAATTTTTCTTGCGTATGTCTAAATAACTTATATGATGATTTGATCATGCGTTAGCAGAAGTGTGGGCAATTATTTGATATCCTGAAGAGAGAAGTAATAAAAAATACAAATGGAAAAAAATAAAAATAGGAATGGTTAAAAGGTAAAAGGAGTTGAGAAAAGAAATGATACTCTGTCTATCATTGCATTAGCTTAGTTTCACATTTTTCATATGACCAGGGGGACATGGTCTAGATGCCACAAAGGAATGGAAGGAGGTTACCAGAAATACTGGGCCACTGCTGTTACCCTGCCTCCTCATTCCAACTGCTGCTGAGCAGATGTAGAAAAACGGTTTTCCCTCGCTATCCAGGATGTACATTACTTTATAGATTGTGCTAAAATAGAAATTCTCTGATGATCAGAGAACTGAATGTTTGAACGTGTGTATGTGCATATGGGTGTGTGTATATGCATATGCAATTGTGTGTGTGTCTGCCTATGTGTTAGAAAAAGAGAGACAGAAATATTTGAATACATCGGATAGAAATTACCCTGAATATATTTTTTCAAATTCTACAGAGAATAAAAATATTTGCTCAACTTTTTGAAATTTAACTGATTTCATATGAATTCACACTTTTTTTCCATATGTGGCTGAGTTTGGTATTGAAATATGGATGAATCCATTTCTCCTGAGAACCTGCCTTCAAAGTGAAGGGGCTGCATAAAATATAGATGACAATTGAACCATAGAGAAAGGAGCTCCCATATTTCACACAAAATATGCTCTCCATGAATACTAGGTTTGCCTTCCGATGTGCAAGATCACAGTCCTACGTATGAGAAGAAATGTCAAACGGGAGCCTTGTGACAACGTTTTTCCTCACGGGCCTTCCCCATGCTCCAGCGCTGGACACCATGCTCTTTGGCCTCTTCCTGGTCATTTACATTCTCACTGTGCTGGGGAACCTCCTCATCCTGCTGGTGATCAGGGTGGAGTCCCACCTCCACACCCCCATGTACTACTTCCTCACCAACCTGTCCTTCATTGACATGTGGTTCTCCACTGTCACGGTGCCCAAAATGCTGATGACCCTGGCCACCCCGGGAGGCGGGGCTATCTCCTTCCATAGCTGTGTGGCCCAACTCTATTCCTTCCACTTCCTGGGGAGCACCGAGTGTTTCCTCTACACTGTCATGTCCTATGATCGCTTCCTGGCCATCAGTTACCCGCTCAGGTACTCCAGCATGATGAGTGGGAGAGTGTGTGCCCTCCTGACCGCGGGCACCTGGCTCAGTGGCTCCTTGCACTCTGCGGTCCAGACCACCCTGACGTTCCGCCTGCCCTACTGTGGGCCCAACCAGGTCCAGCATTACTTCTGTGATGCTCCACCCATCCTCAAGCTGGCCTGTGCAGACACCTCGGCCAATGAGATGGTCATCTTTGTGAACATTGGGGTGGTGGCCTCGGGCTGCTTTCTGCTGATAGTGCTGTCCTATGTGTCCATTGTCTGCTCCATCCTGAGGATCCGCACCTCAGAGGGCAGACACAGAGCCTTTCAGACCTGCGCCTCCCACTGCATCGTGGTCCTTTGTTTTTTTGGCCCTGGTCTTTTCATCTACCTGCGGCCAAGCTCCAAGGATGCTTTGGACGGAACTGTGGCTGTCTTCTACACTGTGCTGACACCTCTTCTCAACCCTGTTGTGTACACCCTGAGGAACAAGGAGGTGAAGAAAGCTCTGTCAAAGCTGAAAAATGGATCAGTGTTTATTCATGATAAATAATCAAGTAAGGCCCAAATGCATGAACATAACACTTGGAAGAAGAATTTCTGATATCTAATCTTAATTTTTAGGAATGCTAATAAATTTTCTATTTTTTCTTGTGTGATGTATGTGAGTCCCAGTTAAAACACCCATCAAATGATGACAATCTAAGAAGGATAAATTTTCAATGAAGTAAATCATTAAATCATTACTTAATTTTCCATAAAGTAAATCATTAGAAAGGGAGTTTATTTTTACCATGTAATTATTTTGCAGAATTACTATGTAGTATAATATTCTTATAGTTAATTTTATCTCTTCTAAGTAAATGCTTTAAAATCTTTCT